>NC_136493.1:93074122-93119122 GCF_053919585.1 Euprymna scolopes
GTTTATAGGGGTTCAATGCATCACAGTTTAGAGGGGTTCAATGCATCACAGTTTATAGGGGTTCAAAGAGATTGAGAAAGCAAGAAAAAGGGAAAAAGGGAAAAAGGGAGAAACACGATAAAGATCCACAAGGAAAGGCGGTAAAATCCAGTACAGGAAAAATGTACATATAGGTTAATCATTTACTTGAAACGTACAGTAGAACACCGGAAGTTGTCAGTAGATATCCGGTACTCGTACTGGACTGGTGGCTGAAGTGTTGCACTCAAATAAATTGTCCTTAGTCAATGGAGGGGGAAATTTTTGAATATTTTTTTGCATAATCCCCTTTTAAGGAGAACTAGTAATCTCCCACATGAAGCCGACCTTGTGTCACATCTTGTTTCGTGGGAAACAAATAAATTCCCAGTAGAACACCGGGATACGGCATTAAAAATTAGTAACAAAATACAGTGCAGTATATAATACACATGTATATAATCAAATACCATTATAAATAACATCGTAAGGCGGGGCAAATACCGTAACCAGGGACCGGAAAAACACCGTATTCGACATCGTAAACTGAAAAACCGTATCCTGGGGCCACCGTATCCCGGGGTTCTACTGTACTCGGTTTGTATATACCAATCATAATGGATTAAAAGATCTTTCTCATAAATAAAGTATTATGCTATCCGTTCGATGCACAGTTAGGGATAAATAGGATTTAGTCACCATAATACCACATTTACTCTAGAGCTCTGACTTAAAGCACTCATTCTAAGTCAACCGATTATAACTTTTGCCCGGAAGTAATTGGCTAATTTTCGTTGATAGAATTAAATTAAAATATACGTCCTTCTCAGAAGTTAGCGAAGTGTAAGCTCTCATGAAAATCGCACCAGATAAATGGAAGAAGGCACTGACACGTGTTTTCTTTGGATTGTTAACTTCATAACTGACATAGTTTTAAAAGGCATTAATGGAGACCATATTTCTTTTCGCGTTGCAAATGTTTCTTTCATTTTTGAGAAATAAAAAAAACAAAAAAAAACATCAATAATAATAAAATATGTGTTATATAAAAAAGAAAACAAACAAAGATAAGTTAAACTGCGTTATTATCAGCATTTAATTATATCAAACACGTTGTGCCCTTTAGAACAAAATAGTCTCATACGCACCCCATATCATTTTCCCATTAATAAAATCTTTTTAGCTGAGTTTTTAATGTTCAAATTTTGTTTTCATCTTATCTTCCTAATTGCCGTTTAATCATTTTTTTTAATTTGTTGTCATCACTCGAAAGATAAAATGAATTGTTTTCGTTTACCCAACGTCTCTTATTACTTCCTCTAAAATAACTTTATGCATAAACACAGTATTCGTACATTCCTTCTATCTATTTTCTCTCTCTATATATGTATACTAGCAGACCACCCGGCATTTCCTGGTCGTAAAATACGTTTAAATAAATATTTTGATTAATACAGATTTCCTATTTATTAATATACTAGCATGGGTGCCCGGCGTTGCCCGGGTGTTTAGAGGTGTATGCTGAGCAAAAAAAAAAGGGGGTAATTTTTTAAACTTTGACCCCTATTATGACCCCTGAAAATTTATTGTTTTGGCCTCAAATCAAGTTATTACGTTAGAACCCTGTCCACGGAACCTATATCTAAAATTTCAAGGGTGTAGACCCAAAATTGTCGGAGGAGTTTGGTAGAGTTCTTAAAGGTCAAATCGTTGAAATTTGACCCCTTAACAGCCAAATTTCTGGCTGACACCCGTCACATCGATTTTCCCAAATCTCAGTACCCGATATTTCAAATTTCGAGCCTATAGACTAAATATTGACAGAGTTATTGCGTAGGGAAATGTACACAGACAGACACGCTCACTTTTATAGATATATAGATTATATTGGACCTAATATATAGTAATCTATCTATCTTCTATCTATCTATATCTATACTCCTATAAATTCGTTTTTCTTTTGTGTGTATTGATATTCATATTAAAACCCTCTTTTCTATTTATTTAAAAAGTGAATACAATTTTCTCATATATGGGTCATGGAATTGAATTCATCTATAAAAGATCTAGCTAATTTGCATATTCTTTTAAACATTCATTTTAATTAATTCCCTATTAGTTTTTTCGGTTTTCTCATGGGATTATCATCTTTAGTTAACTATTACGTTATTATATTCATGCAGATATTCTACATGATTTATACTTGCTTAATACTTGCGTAAAAAGTTTACAGGACACACAATATTGTTTCCATATATATTTATGTATACGTATATATTTTTGTTTAATCTATCTATCTATATATCTATATATCTATAAAAGTGTCTGTCTGTCTGTGTACATTTTCCTACGAAATAACTCTGTCAATTTTAAGTCTACAGACTCGAAATTTGATATACAGGGTACTGAGATTTGGGAAAATCTTCGCGATCGGTTTTCGGCCAGAAATTTGGCTGTTAAGGGCTCAAAATTCAACGATTTGACCTTTGAGAACTCTACCAAATTCCTTCGACAATTTTGGGTCTAAACACTTGAAATTTTAGATATAGGTTCCTTCGACATGGATTTAAATAACTTGATTTGAGCCCCAAACAATAAATGTTAAGGGTCATAATAGGGGTCAATGTAAAAAAAAAAATTGACCGTTTTTTAAAAATTTATTTTCTGCTGAATATGAACCTCAAAACACCCGGGCAACGCCGGGCTGAAATGCTAGTAGATCTATAAAAGGGAACGTGTCTGTGTGTGTGTCTGTCTGTGTGTCTGTGTACATTTCCCTACGCAATAACTCCGTGAATTTTAAGTCTACAGACTTGAATTTTGATATACAGGGTACTGAGATTTAGTAACATCTTTGTGATCGGCTTTCGGCCAGAAAGTTGGCTGTTAAGGGTCAAGGTTCAACGATTTGACCTTTGAGAACTCTACCAAACTCCTCCGACAATTATAGGTCTAAACACTTGAAATTTTAGATATATTTTCCTTGGACATGGATCTAACTTAATAACTTGATTTGAGCCCAAAACAATAAATGTTAAGGGGCCATAATAGGGGTCAAAGTTAAAAAAACTTACCGTTTTTTTTTGGTCAACATACACTTCCAAACATCCAGGCAACGCCGGGCTGAAATGCGTTTAGCTTATGATTTACCTTTTCCTTTAACGTTAATGCCTTAGCCATGAAGATATGTTTGCTGTAACGCTAAAAATGAAAAGATAAACCAATACATTACGCATGAATATTCGTAATGCCGTCGTTCGAACTTCACCTAGCAAGTTCCATTTTTAAAATTTTAACACTTATGTATGAATTTTCCCTGACTAAAACCCAATTATAAAGTTTCGCATAGGTTCGAATACCCTGTATATTAAGTTTCACGTCTGTATACCAAAAACTGATCGATGAAGGCAATCTTTTTAAAACAAATATATATACGCATACATAAATATATATAGAAAGAGGTTTGTGTTTACTATAACCTTTTACACAAATCTTACACAAGTATAAATTATGTAGATTATCTGCATGAATATAATTATGCGTAATCTATATATCTATAAAAGTGAAATTGTCTATGTGTGTGTACATTTCCCTATGAAACTACTCTGTCAATTTTCAGTCTACAGACTCGAGATTTGACATAAGGGTATCGAGATTTGGGAATACTTTTTAATCGGGTTTCGGCCAGAAATTTGGCTGTCAATAGGTCAAAGTTCAACGATTTGACTTATGAAGACTCTACCAAACTTGTCCGTCAATTTTGGGTCTAAACACTTGAAATTTTAGATATAGATTACTTAGAAATGGATCAAACTTTATAATTCGATTTGAGCCCAAAGCAACAAATGTTAGGGTCAAAATTGAGGTCAAAGTTATTTTTTTCTTTACCTCTGCGATCTCTACCAGATTACTCAGTCAATTTGTGGTCTAAATATTTCAAATTTTACATTTCTATTCAGACATAGGGTAAGCTTTTTACTCGGTTTTCGGCTGAAAATTTGTCAGCCAAAAGGTTAAAGTGCAAAAGATTTGACGTTTAGGGTCTCTAGCAAACTATTCAGCCAATTTTGGGTCTAAACATTTGAAATTTTACATAAAGGGTATTCATACTTACAGAAAACATTTTAGTCAGGTTTTGAACGAAATTTGGGCTGCCAAGAGATCAAAGTTGAAAGAGTTGACCTTTGCATACTCTATCAAACTCCTAAACACTTGAAATTTTAGATGTAGGTTACCTGGATATGAGTCAAACTTTAAATATATATATATATATATATATATATACATATATATATATATATATATATATATATATATATATCGCTCTATTCAGCCTCTCTGATGAGTCTTAGACGACGAAACACGTGTCAGTGGATAATTACATTTTAAAAATAATATATATATCGCTCCCCATGTGGGGGTACCAAATTGGTTAAAGGGAAAATTATTCCCAACTCGCATTTAGGTAAAAATGCACTTTCGTAAATAATTGAATTCATTCAAAACAAAAACAAAAACAAACAACATGCACATAAAGTTATGAACAGTACATAGAGCCCGAGCAAAACCGGGCTGAACTGCTAGTTATTAACTAAAGATGATCATCCCATGAAAACCGAAAAAAAAAAAAAACTAACAGGGAATTAATTAAAATGAATGTTTAAAACAATATGAAAATTAGGTAGATCTTTTGCAGATGAATGTAATTTCACGAACCATATATAACAAAGTTGTATTATTTTTTTTAAATAAATAGAAAAAAGTGTTTTTAATATGAACATCAATACACACACACACAAAACAACAAATTTATAGGAGTATATATAATATATAATTATAAACCTCTGTGGACCGTCCGCCGCCCTTGCTTGCATCTTGTCTATCAAAACCATTGTTGTCATGGAAACCATCTTATATTTAATAAAATCCACACTCCTTTCCATATTCAAATCATATCGAGAAGAATTAATTGCTTAACTTGTAGACATAGCTTCAATCATGAAACTATATTTTCTTATGTTTTGGTTTCGGTTTCGATCTTAACTAATGGCGCACTCAAATCATATTTTCTTTTTTACTTTTGAAATCATGACTATATATTAGGTATTATACAATATGAATAATTGACTCTAAAATAATAAATATGAAATAAACGTTGATTACGACACACGAAACACTCATCGTTAACCGAAACAAAAGCAACTATTTATTAAGCGTCATTTTTTTATGTATTTGAACAGTTTGTTTACTTGCAATTCAGATAATAGGGCGTCACATTAATGAAGAATGTATTTATGTATAAAAATCTATCGAGAACTTTGGACCCGATACGATGTATAATCTCCCCCGATGACCCAACATTATCTGGAAACCGAAGTATAATACCCCACAATTAAAAACAGCTTACAAACTCATTTATTAATTTAATAATTATAAAACGAAAGTGACAAAATAGATTATATTTCTATGGTTGTTATTCTTTCATTTTTGCCGAATTTGGGTTTAAAGGGATCGCAATTTTTTCTAGAAATCTATAGATTTAACTACCAATCGTTTTTATTTAATTTTATTCTATTTTATTCACGCTTTCGTCAATACTAGAATATATAATATATTTTATAAATTTACATATTTCCTTTTACAGATAAAATTCCCTGACTGCATACATGCAAACAAATGCACTAATAGTATAGATGCGTCCATATGGTTAAACCTCTCAGTTCATATAAAACATCGAATTAAAATACTTAGTTATTTTTATCCATCGAAATCAATTGCTTGACTCTATTATATAAAGCTGTTTTATAATACTCGTAAGTATATATCAACATTCTATTCATAAAAATGTTAGCCACATAGATTATTTTAGTTAATCATATTCGGGTATTTTATTTGTAAGTATGCAAAATGCTTTCACCTTTTTGCAGTTAATGGTATATTCTGTTCTCAGTTTATTTTAGTAATAACCGGTATAGCTTGAAATGGTGTCATAATTATTCACAGTAACTAAACTGTTTATGTTAGTCTATTCATCAACGTTTCTAGGTTAGTACAGTTATTAATTAGAAGTGTATTGGACCACTTCGTATCCTTTCAACTTTTTAATTGGTATATAAATAAATTTATTAAGATATCCTCATGGTGTATCAGGGAGGAGGTTGTAATATCGTTTAAATTTAGTTTATTCAATGCATAGCCTCTAAAGTGTTACAATTTAGCTTATTTAATGCATAGCCTCTAAAGTGGTTACAACTTATAGCTGATTCTATTTTAACACTTAATAATTTTTCGCGATCCGTAAATCTAATAATTTCAAGTTTCTCTGTTAAACATAAATAACATGGTGAATTTAATGAACTACAAGCTTTTACCTTTGTAAATATGTTCCATTCAAGTATAGGTGTTTTGATTATTTCGATTAAATTCCAGTAGTGCACCGACAGTGAGGTGTCCGTACTATGTACTATATTATTCATTGCCAGTGTATGACCATAGAATCTGGTTTTCAAAGTCAATGAGGTACTATCTATATTGGATTTTTCTATTTTTGAGTTTTCCTCAGTGTATATTTTAGCTTAGTATAACATCGAAAATGTGAGACAATTATTATTATTTAGCGGGCATTCAACCAGTATTTGACAATTACAGTTATTGTTGCTATTACTATTATTGGCTTATTACTACTTAATATTTTATTACTATGTTTTTTTATGATTCGTCCTAGGTTTAGCTGTAGCTCAGTTTTAAGGTGTGTTTGTTAAAGATTTTATATAATATACTGCCTGTTTGGAAGTGTTCATTTATAAGACGTCGAAACTTGTTTCCAAGTTTTGTTTTTATCATTAGGTTAAAAGGGGGGGGGGCAGGTTATTTTTCTACCACGATTTCTAGATCTATTCCTATTTATATTGCTTTTACTGTATTTTATGTTAGCGTTTGTGTATCGGCTATTTTTGAGTCGATTATTATAGATATTTTTGTATTTATTGAATGTTTATTCATTGGAGGAGTTATTATTTATCCTACGTGCAACTGATTTTGGCATATGCCTAACAATAGAGGGTAGGTGGTTAGTTACTGGGTATATGTGGGATTAGCGTTTTCCTTAATGTACGGTTTGTAAGTGCTGACCTCTAAATCAAAGGTGACGTCTAGGAAGTTACCATTTATTTCGATCTTTAGGCCCATAGTTTTCATATCCTTTTCATACTCTTGTTGTCCCTTCTGTAAGTGCCTGGAGAATTCTTACTAGAAAAATATAAAGCTGACCAATGCCAACAATAAAATCTTCGGACTTTTTCGATATGTTGGTGACCTTGAATCCACTATCTAGTCATATGATAAAAAATCAGCCAATCATACGACGTTCCGATAATTGTCACTGTAAACCACACCCCTTTTAATGCAAAACACCACAATAAATTTTTACATAATGAGGCTACTTAATATTTTATCCTTTCTTCTTTCAAACATGTCCTGCTTTAAATTCTTTCAATACCAGCTCGACTTTCATACGACTATTATTATTTTGTGGTTCGCATATGCTCTTGTCTAATATAAGATCGTCAATTCTTAGCTCCTTCCCCTCACTTACATAACACTAATGCAACGAGTCCAAAAGTAGGGTAAAAGGTGGTTAGCTAATTTCAATGCACCCAAAATCAAGCTTCTAACTTTTCACTATAAACGCTCTGATACTCACTTTGCCTCAATTGATATGAATGGCTCTTATTTCAAAGAAGCACCTTGGTCCGACGAATTTCTGGGACCGAGCTTCACTCTTGATCTGAAATAGAAGATTTACACTAAATCTGTTGCCAATCTATAGATCCAGAACATACCTCACCCCCGACGCAATCCTCTACATGTGTAAGAGCCAAGTACGCCATAAAATGGAGTACTGTTGGGGAAGAGCTGCCTGGAGTATCCTATCCTGTCTTAACAGAGTTCAAAACCGGGTTCAAAACCGGATTCAAACCCCAGTAGGCGATGTTCTTTTCTCCTCCCTACAACCTTTTTTTCCCACAGAAGAGACGTTGAGAACCTGTCTTTGCTCTACTTTTTTCCGGCAAGTGCTTGTCAGAGATTTAATGATTTCCCCGCCAAACTTACACAAAAGCACCCGTCAAGCTACAACCACTACCAACAAGTTCTCCACTCTCTATCAGTGCCTAAATCTAAAAGCAAACTCCACGAACAAAGCTTCTTTACTAGAACTGTCCGCCTGTGGAACTCTGTTTCACTGGTCTGCTTCCCAGCTGACTACAACATGACCGTCTTCAAGTCTAATCTGAACAAATTCTCGCTATCCTGTCCCTTTTAATTCAATTCTTCCTCATTCCCACTAAAAACGATCACTGAGATGTTATCTCACTGACTACCTTACACTTACTAACACGTATTCTCGCATGGCCTCCGGATCTTGATAATGTGTGACTCCCTTGTAAAAACATCTGGTACACAGACAGCCAATTAGATATAGAAACATAGAAAGCAGATCTTTTTCAGAAGTCGAATATAGTTCACTTATTTAATGAACGCTTTTTAACGGCCTTTATTGGATGGCTTTATAGAAACCCCAAGTCCGACACAGATTCGCTAACTTTTGATCGTCCACATCTCTCATTTACGTTTCAAAATATTTATTTTCATGATTCCGCGCCGTCCTAAGAAATTATATTGCACCTGTGCAGATCATGTCAGTTATCACTTAACTCGTAGTTCATTTCCTCCGAATTTTCATATACCCTCTTCTCTCCGCTGTCATATAAACACGATAAAGAGACACAAATTTAGATATATTTATCTACATTTGCCAACAGTCAAATGAAAGACGAACTGTGAATGCTAGTCGTCGTAAGAAGATTCGTCTAAAGGATAAGTCTATAAATGAAGTCTTCAAGAAAGAAGATAAAAATTCGCGGCTTTTTTATTAGAAAATATATCCATATATTTAGACTTAGGATTATTCATATATTTAGACTTAGGATTATCCTTACCAAGGCCGAAAGCTACTTGTGGATAAGTGTTAACGGGATTGTCAGTTGGTAAAGTGTTTTCCACTATCCCACTCAACAAGAATCCTCTTCAAAATTCTTCTCTCCCCGAACTTTTTCCTTCTACTCTTTATTTGTTATATTATTTAGATAATAAAATTCTTAACCCTGTACACAATTGGCGATCTTGTTCCTTATAAATGAAATTATTATTATGTAATTTATTATAAAATAAATGTATCATTATTATATAATTTATTATAAAATTTAAATAATTAAAAAAAATGTTTGAAAAATAATGTTAAAATATATAGCCTAAATCGTACAATAGAAAATGAAAAACAAAACAAAAAAAAAAAACGAAAATAAACTTCATAATTTTTGTTTGACAAAATTAGAGACGAGTGTGAAAAAATATTGTCAGTTTTCTACATAAAAATAGAGTAAGCATAGGGTTGGAAATTAACAGATTAGATTTTGGATTGCGTTGCAAGATATGACGTAATTGGGAAAAGTACGTGTCAGAGAGGGGATATCAATTTTATCCTTTGGATTTGCGACGTCACAGTCACTGACGCTTTTTTTTTTCGAAATCAATCACATCTCAAGGAATGGGTCGGATAAGATTAAGGTTAGGGCTACAACGGATGTAGATGAACATTTTGGGAAATTGTCGAAAAAAAAAATAATACAAAAATAATTAAAAAATAATTAAAAAATAATTAAAAAAATAAGAAAAAAAATAATAAAAAAATAATAAAAAAAAATAATAATAATAATAAAAAAATAATAATAAAAATAATAACAAAAAAATAAAAACTAGAAGCTAATGAAACGTTTTTGTTTCTTTAAATCCATATGCTTATCACAGAAAGGAAAAAAGAAAAATAAAATTTGAGAGATAAACTGTCCACATTACAAGACCTCAAATAAAACGCCTAATCGAGACGTTTGTAACGTGATGGAATTAAAGATAAGATCATACAATATTATTATGATATTCAATCAAATTTTGAACAATTAAACTTTCTCCGTAGTTTAGAGAATAAACACATCTTTATGCTTATGGTATGAATTGGACGTATGTCCAGATAAATACATTTTCATAGATACGTCCAAAAATATGTATGAGATAATTTTTTGAGCGACTTAGTTGAGCATGATCCCGTTTGAAATTTAATTTAAGAAGCCCTACCCGTCAGTCTGTCATGTTTGAAATAAACTTTTCCATGGTCTGTCATGCGTAAGTTTGAGCTAGTATTTTCTTCCATCTATCATATTAAGTATAAAATATTACTTTCGTTACTGTGACGAGTTTATGGATGGGAACGGGAAAAAGAGGAAGAAATAAAAAGCGGTATATATATATATATATATATATATATATATATATATATATATATATATATATATATATATACCTAATATTTGTTAGAAATATATATACATATATATATATACCTAATATTTGTTAGAAATATATATATATATATATATATATATATACCTAATATTTGTTAGAAATATATATATATATACCTAATATTTGTTAGAAATATATATATATATATATATATATATATATATATATATATATATACCTAATATTTGTTAGAAATAACAACTGTGAAAAGCTGAAATTTTGACAACTGGTAGTCTTTATCATCCATAATAACATACTAAAATTTGAATCATTTACAAAGGATAGAAAAAGAATGATAACAATTATTTATTTATTTTCAAAATAGGAATGTCCAAAAGTAAGGGAAAAAATTGAGAAAAACAATGTACACAGTAAAAAAACAATAAAAATACACGTACAATCAATATTTAGTAAATGAGCCCTTGCTCTCAATGACAGCGTCACATCTTTCACTACAAGAACGAATCAGTTCTTGACAATCCTCGCTACTAATTTTAGACCATTCTTCTTGAAGCTTCACCTACAAATTCTCCGTGTTAGTGGGATTTCTTTCCATAACTCTTACTCCAAAGGGTTTCTATTAGATTTAAGTCAGGACTTTGCACTGGACAATCCATAATTCCGAAATCTTGCTCGCTAAGGCAACTCATGACCACCTTTGATCGGGCGTTCGCTGCTATTTTTCTTTAAACAAAAGTTGTAATGATTTATTTTTTTGGGTGGGGTGGGGGATTTCTTTCCAGTGCTCAATATCCGGATAATAGTTTCTTCTCTTTGTATTCCTTCTGCCGAAATATCTGGTGGAGATGGTATCAGGTACTTCTTTATTTTGGCGATTACATTTACATGTTTTTATCCGTTCTATTATTTTGGAAATTATTGTGGGTGTATCCACGTTGCCCATAATGAAAATGATTAGTGTAGCAGGTATGTTCCAAACAGAACTTCATATCAACCCAGGAAACGCCGGGTACCCATGCTGGTATATGACAATCAGAGTAGAACGAAACAGAAAGAAAATAAATGGTAGTGAGTTTTTCTTTCGGCAATTTTGTTTAAGTGAAGATAATTTCTTCCCTCGGGGGTGAGCGATTATTATATTCGAAAGCACCGACCGTTTTGTACCTGTGCTTTTTATCAGTTCAGGATTTAATCAGTGTCAGATTACACACTCAAAAGATTGGCGCTAATCTACACACACACGCACTCATTTATTAGAGTTCAAATAAGAAAACTGCACTGAATGTAAAGCATGGATAAACCATCTTTATTTTTTGTCATAAGGGAAACGTATTTATGCTCACATCAAAAAAGTTTTATAGACTTTGTTATGTTTCGGAAATTTGGAGATGAACACTATTGCTGTCTTCTGTCTTGAATTTTACTCCCTAAAAGTTTCGGCCAATGTAACCTAAAACTTTCTTTAGCTAATAGTTGTTCTCCTCTGACTTAACTGTCTACGCAACAGCCTAACGATAAACCCAGATCACGGTGATCAAGTGGTTAACGACACGGACTAACAATCTGGATGCTTCAATTTCAAATCCAGTTCGTTCCACAAAAATCACTTTCACTTAGAATATTGCCAATCTCCTCCTTCCTGTAAGTATTTGATGTCTTTATAGAAAGAAGTAAAAGTGCACTGGGTGACCATCAGAAGACTTACCTTTAAGAAGTCAATTACGGAGAGGTTGAAAATAAGAAAATTCCTTTCGGAATAAACGCCCCCAACCTCCTCATGTTAAGAACGGCTTTCGGAATAAACACCCTTCGGAGGTTGGACAACCTGTGGACATTGACTGACTGGAAAAATGTCGGGGAAACCAATGCCAAAAATAAAATTTTTAAATTCATTCGATATGATGATGACTTTGAATCCACTATCTAGTCATATGACTAAAATCAACCTATCATATGACGTTCCACCAAATTGTCACTGTAAACCACGCCCCTTTTAATGCAAAACACCACATTAAAATTTTACATAATGAGGCTACTTAATATTTTGTTAATTTATTCTTCCACGCACGTGCTGCTTTAAATTCTTTCAATACCAGCTCGACTTTCATATACACATGACTTTCATACGGTTATTATTTTTCCGGTTGCACATGCGCTAGTCTAGTATAAAACCGTCACTTCTTAGCCCCTTCCTCTTACTTACAACAAGTCAAGAAGTGGGGAAAAAGATGGTTAGTTAATTTAATGCATCCAAAACTAATCTTTTTTATGTGTATATTGTAAAACTCTGCCTCACATGTCCCATGGCGCCATGGATACAGTGTTAAGTGGTACACTGCTCTTAGTGATAATATTCTGTAGCTTGAAGGTTCACTCCTCAGTGCGAACGATACTCGGAATTTCGGAATTCAAATACTTGATTCACTGACCATACAATGGTAAGGATTCTTAGGCACGTGCAAAAAATTGTATAAGATGAAACCAGCTTATCATAATTATTTTTATCGATTCTTTAATCAGTCCTGGAACTGATTAGATGCGGATTGCTAAGGCAATTTGATAATAATCCTCTCCCCACCAAAAAAGCTGATAATTTTCTGATAAAAAATGTAACCGCAGTTCGAAGTTAAAAATATTTCGTTCGCTCGCTTGATAATTGCGAACCTCAGATATCTAAGCTTTGCTTCATACCATAAATAAATACAATCTTTTTTGGGGGTCTTTCTCGTCTCTTACTGACTGATACATTCCAGGAAATCGCACTCAATACCTTCTATTTTGCTTTCATTTACTACGAAGTAAGCACGACCCCTACGACTACGTCCCCCCCTCTCCAAGGGACTTGCCTTCAAACTTTCTATGCCTGATTTCACCTTTCCCCATCACCTAACCTTCAGATGGTCCTTGTCTATCCCCTGCTGTCAATAAACAAAAATATATCTTCGACTATGCAAAGGGGGGGGGGGAATAAGGAAACATGTATGACATACTTTAAACACTCCAGCGTTTAGTATTAGCCGTTCGTTATTAAAAACAGTATGAACTTGTAAATTCCTCGGGGAATTACGAGTCGACTAAGCGTCGAGGCTTAATTTTTAGAAGCAAAGCTTAGAAGGAGATACGATCTCATCGCTGTAATTAATGTTTCCAGCATATGTAGAGGTATCTATAAAGAATAAAAGTAATTCTGAAAAATATTCTTATAAGTAAATATAAACATACAAGTATATATATATATATATGTATATATATATATATATATATATATATATATATATATGTATATATATATAATATAAAGCTGAACGTCTGTGTGTGTGTGTGTGTGTGTGTCTGGTCACGAATAGGCTCCTATATGATTGATTATTTTAAAAAAAACTGATTGCATATAATGATAGAAGATGTATCGAGGATCAGGAATGGGTATGTTTGATCTGGCAGAACGGTGCTTCATAAAAATTGTGGGGCCTTCGTTCGCACCTGATCTCCAAAGTATAGAAATAAAAAATGAAAAAAAAAAAACGTTTACAAGTGTTTTTGATATGGATGTACATAATAATACTTTGATAAGTATATTTTAACTTAAATAGGGATGGTATAATAACATTGTGGGCTCTGCGTTCGCGCCTGTACTTCATGGAAATATGGCACAAACTTTAACAAAGATTTTTTTATATCTATTTGCGTAAGTATACTTTGATAATTATGCTTCAGTTTAAAGAAATATGGTATAATAAAATTATTGGGTGTTCGTTTGCGCCTGACCTCCATAGAATGTAAATATGCCACAAAGTATAACAAGGTTTTTAAAACGGGGTGAGGATCCACAATAACACTTTAACTTTAATCTTAATTCTCGTTAGCTTTTATTTATTTTTTTGAGTTGAATCATATTTTTCGAATAAATTCACATCATAAATTCACGTTCTTATTAAAGTGAAATCCAGAACTTTAGACAATTCTCGACACAAATTTAGCATAACTCTGTTTTTTCCTTCTCCATTTGCACGTGGCACTCTTTCGAAAATAGATAAATAGATAAATAATAAAAAATAAGGACATTACTTGTTATCATGTCAAAAGATGGAAAAATCCTGCTCTTTTTAAAAACATTTACATAAACTTTTTAGCTTTATTTATATATGTGTTTAAGCATTTTGTCAGTGTACTAGAAGGAATTCAGTTGATTACAACCCTTTCTGCATGTTCTTTACATTACAATAGTACAACCCTGTATTCGAAGGCGCAATACTACACCGTTCAATACTGTAAAACTGAAACAAAGCTGTCGTTGGCAAGTTGTTTATATAGTGCGGAACAGTACGAAAATTTCACAGTAAGCGCAGCTCAGCATTGCTAATGTTTCAGAATCGTTTGATACGAAACTACCGGTAAGTTTCTGAAACTGGTAAAAAAATATTATCTCGTTGATAATTTGACACGCAGTATATATATATATATATATATATATATATATATATATATATATATATATATATATATATATATATATATATATATATATATATATATATAAGTGTAAGCCATGTTTATTTATTACATTCTGTTTCTTCTTATTTTAACAATATTTTTGTGTACTCAAAAAATACTGTTAGAAATTCGCTCAATATTTTACCGTGACATAAAAATAGTAAAAAACCAAACAAAATAAAATAATTAAAAACAAAACAAAAAAAAAAAACAGGGAGAGATTCGATTCTTCTTCGTTACTTTTTTTTTTTTAATTCTATTAATTTTTTTACCAATATATTTGAAAATTTAAAATGGCGCCCTGATCTCTCTTGAACTCGAGTATGAGGTCACGTGATTTGGAGATTTCCTCCTACCTTGTTTGAGTGGAGAGAACGAAAAGTAAACAATTATATAGGAAAAATAGGAATTTTTTTGTGAGGGGCAGATTTGTAATACGTGGAGTATTTAGATTCATGGCGAAAATAACAAGCAAACAGCTTTAAAAAATAAAAAAAATAAAAAACAGTGATAATTGCACATTAATTTTCGTCATCGCAACAGCCGTTTACCATTGATTTCTCATCGGCGGCGACCATTTGTCTTCACTGGAATTTTGATGATAATAAGCCTTCTCAAGGTTCCAGTTCTATTCGCACTTATCCAGTTGAGGTCTGATTAGTGCTTTCTGTCCTCGGTTTATCCATTCTCCTTAACCCACCTCGACTATTTGGTGTGATGTCATTTTCTTTTTTTTTGTTTTGTTTCATAGTGTGTCTCTCTCTGCTTTATTGTAATTTTTATGTAAGGTTTCCAAATCATTAAATCAGATAACCAATGCACACACATACACAATACTACGCGACCAAATACTTACTTACATATGCATATTATTCGCATTTAATTTGCAACTATTTATTCAAATTCCTTTACTAAATATGTGTTTACACTAAAACTAATTTTTATATTCTCATATCTTAAATGTTTTCGGCCCTGTCGGTGGGGCATTAGAATACACCGACTGCCCCCCCCCTGCAGAGGGTAAAAGTCCCTCAATGGAGGTCCTGGATATGACCTTAAACTATATCCGATGGTGAGGCCCCAGCTTGCGGGCTCTGGAGAGTGTGGAGCCACCCTTTAATTGCCATTGCTCCCAGGTCCACTCTGACCCGGAGTGGTAGTACCTGTTAGGGTCCCAACTATGGGTTAAATAGAAACTGACTTGCAAAAAACAAATATATTCTATTAAAAAATGTTCAAAATTACCGGATTCGGCATTAAGTAACCTGAAAAGGGTTTATATGCCGTAAAACAAAACCAACCAACCAACCAACCAACTAACCAAACAACCAACCAACCAACCAACCAACCAACCAACCAACCTTAAATGCTTTATAATAAAATGATCTTTTTCCTTTTTTTTATTTACAAAACCTTGTTTATATTTTAGTTAGCACTTATTAACTGGTGACCCTCTGTTCTCTCATGTTTCATATATATTCATTTTCTATGCACGCACGTCAGTATATGGTCGTTATTTTCTTCTCTCTCTCTCTCTCTCTCTCTCTCTCTCTCTCTCTATATATATATATATATATATATATATATATATATATATCGTTTATTGTTTTCATTAAAAGTTAAATGTACTGCTGATAATACATAAGTAAATAGGTGCTATAAATAAATTGTATATCTCTCTTGAATTTCCATATATATATATATATATAGCGAGAGAGAGAGAGAGAGAGAGAGAGAGAGAGAGAGAGAGAGAGAGAGAGAGAGAGAGAGAGAGATATGCATGTGTGTGTGTGTGTACGTGTGTGTACGTGTGTGTGTATCACAGATGGTAAAAAAAAAACATTCAACTAATTACCACCGATGACGAGTAGAATACATAAAATATACACATTTGAAAATAATAGAAATAGAATCAAGGACACCATCTGTTGTAGATAGTATTTATTCAAAATCGTATTTACATCGACATTGAACATTTTTCCTTTTTATATATACAGCTAGAGTACGCTATATATATCCGTTTAAATATATATAGATTTCGTAAACACACATGCAATTATATATGCATATAGAAGATCATGTCTTTATCGCATTTTTGTTCTATATTTTTTTTCAACTAAACTGTTGATTTTTTTTTACACAGTGATCACCACTTATCAAGGCCCGGAAGCCACTCAGGGATAAGGGTTATTGCAAGTACATTACGTTAGTGTGGAGATTTGATGAAGTGTTTACTTAAGGGGGCGGTTCATTAGGAATTTGTTAACGTTGGACTTGAAGACATCCAAGTTGTAGTCCGGTGGGAAGCAGGCAGACAGAACAGAATTCCACAGGCGTGCAGTTCTAAGAAAGAAGCTTTGTTCATGGAATCCGCGTTTTGATTTAGGCACAGATATAGAGTGGGGGAAATATTATTCTAATAAAAACTTTTTATTCCTTTCTCTAATATATATATATATATATATATATATATATATATATATATATATATATATATATATATATTTTATATATATATATACTAGCAGGAAGACCTGACATTGCCCGGGACTGAATTAAGATGACCGGATGTTTCACTCTTCCAATGCTTTTATACTCATTGAAATCGATGAGATCGCCTATATTCAATAAAATCGATCGATTGCTCTCTTTACTTGCCACCCCACCCACCCAGATAAACTGGATAGAAGCTTCACATACTTTCCTGCAGTCCTAGGTTGATTTTATATTATTTTTATATAATTGTTTTAATTAAAGTTTCAATGCAAAAAGTTAAGCATTAATGTTAAATCGTGCTCTAAACAGAAACATTCGTTTCGAACGCGCCCCTGTCTTATCAAAGAACTTACAATTGCTTTCAGATGTGTAACTTTCTCGTTTGTGTGGTGATAAACCTTCTAAACTGTATTTGTGATGCTAGGATTTATTAGAAAGTTAACCTTGGTTTAAATCGGACTCTTCTATCGTTAGTAGGATTTTTTCGATTATAGATTTTTGATACTTATCAGAGGCATTCCGATACAAGACCTATCTAAAACACAACCAGACACATAAAGTACATTTGTGTGAAATTTAAAAAAATCGGTCCAGCCGTTTTCGGGTCATATATATATATATATATATATATATATATATATATATATATATATATATATAAAGGTTAGTCTAATTAATGTAGAAAAAGAAAAAAATACAAAAAAAAAAAAAACAAAAAACAAAAAAAACAAAAAAAAAAAAAACAAGAAAAACAGAATCCAATATCCAGAACACTTTTTCGTTCTTTTCTTTAAAGGAGGTCGTGTTTGATCATCACTGCTGAGGAGCCATTATTTTATATACTGTTTTTTTTTTTTTGTTAAATCTCCGAAACAGTGTTCCATGATAAACAACTGATAACCCCTGAAAACGCAGGACTATTGTGAATTCGAGAAAGTAGGTTTGTTCAGTGATTGCGGGAGATTAAATGAATTACTAAATGAATAATTTTCCAAAGGAAGACTAAACTTAAACATTTGTAAAAAAATTTTAGTTTTAGTTTTCAACGTAAAAAAAGAGCAGAAATGAGGAAAATCGTCTGCCTCAAACCACTAACCTAGTTCTAAAACAGATCCTTTGTTCGATAAAATGCATGCCCATTGGCTGATAGGAAGGGGCGCGGTGGATACTAGAAAGCTGATTGGCTAACTAAAATCCTCAACATATATCATATATAAAAACGAGAAACAACCACAGAATTCGCGCATAAGCCTGATTAATCCTATAGTGGATGAAACGCCGAATATTCAGTGTAGCTTAATCGCCATATATATTTTATAAATTACTAACTAGCTCTACGTATTGAGCACTTTTGAAGTAAACACTTAAAGTTTACGCATAAATCTATACTTTCGTATATTAATTTCATGTGAGTAAATGAAGTAGTTATAATAGTAGTATTCGTGTATCTGTGTGTGTCTGTGAGTACAAACGTCCTACAGCACACACCACAGGTTAAGGTCAAAGATCAAGATCATAGCATAAGTATTGTTGCAATATTTTTTATATGTAATGGAGGTATGGCCACTAAAAGTTGGATGATTATATTTATAAACGCTAGGAACTTACAAATCAAGTTGAACTACGTTCTGCTATCAACTAATCAGAAACCAGAAATGCTCCATAAATATTTAATATTTTAGCATTCTAGTACATAATTGTTTCGTGTCAACAAGAGAAGGATGTTTTGGTCTTTTCTTGCAAAATTATAAAGTCCAGAACCTGTACAGAACAAGTACTCACTGATAATTCTTTCTCTCAGAAACTCTTCTGAAATTAAACATGGCTTCCGATTCAATATACTTTCCTACAGCTCACACTACTGGACCGATCTTAAACAAACCTTGCATCGTGATGGTCCTCTACCTAGGGATGGTGCACATCATTTTCCAAGGTAAAGGTCAAAAGTCAAGGTCATAGCATATATTTCTACATTCTACCGGGAGTGTTTTTCTGTTTTGCACAGAGGGCGCACTAACTTCCACCAGTCTGTCCTCGAAGCGCTTGCAATCAGTTTTAGCACCCCTACTTTGTGCAAGCAGAGAAACACTCGGTTACAGTTAAAACTATTTGGTGGGGACACATTCTATTTAGTATTTTTCGTCGTTATCCTTTTCGAATAAGTATTTCTACAGGAAAAAGTAAATCAACAAAAACAAACAAACAAACAAACAAACAAACAAACAAACAAAAAATATTTAGATATATATCCTTTAAAAAGTTGTCTGACGAAAAGCGCTGAGTGTCCCATTATAATTGGTGATTTTTTTTATCAACTTATTTTATAACGTCCGAATATGGTTTATTTCTTTTTTATCATTCTAAAATTTTGCAATTCTAATATATATATATATATATATATATATATATATATATATATATATATATATATATATATATATATATATATATATATATATATATATATATGATTACTTCATTTAATCAGATAAATTAATATACGAAAGTATAAATTTATGCGTAAATTATAAGTATTTACTTCAACAGTGCTCAGTACGTAGGTAGAGCAAGGTAGGTAGTTATAAAATATATACATATGCATATATATATAAACTAACATAAAAACATATTTAACCTAGATTTAAAATAGGTCAGGTCACTAGATACCTACGCTCCCTGCCAAAAAAAAGCACACACACAAAGGAACGGGCGAACCGGAGGTCAACTGGACATTTGTCCTGTAAGTGCCTAGTCATTGGCTGATTAGGAAGGGTGCGGTAGAAACTAAAAAGCTGCTTGGCTAACAAAAACTCAATAGAAGGTGCGTATATAAAAACGCGAGACAAGCAACAAAATCCACGCTTAAGCCTGATGAATCTTAGCGTGGATGAAACGCGGAATATTCTGTGTAGCTTAATTGCCATATATATTTTATAACTTACTATACATACATACATACATACATACATACACACACACACACACATATATATATATATATATATATATATATATATATATATATAATAAGTATGGCGTAGTTTGCTTTAAGCATTGTTAGAGAATAAAAGGTATTTTTAGAAGGCTTGAACAATGCAGAAATGTACAGTCGTTGTGTGAAGATAAATAAATAAAAATATGAACAATAAATAATTCATTTTAAATTTTTTTTATTTATTATATATATATTTTTTAATATATATTTATTCATTTATCTACCTGAATTTCAACTGTGGGTGATATTTCATTCCAAAGGTCCTTTCAGATAATAACCCATCGTCAGTGTAGAAATGAATCCTCTCTTTAGGATGTAAATTGCAAAATGGCTGTTTTATTTAGATTTAAATCCAAACGCTCAAAGATTAGTTAATGTCGTTAAATATCTATGGGAAATAATTCTCTTGTGTATTTTAAATTCAAACGGTCAAAGATTAATTCATTCATTTATGTTCAAGGGAGGTAATTCATTTTTACTTGCCTACAGGCTTTCTGTTCAGGGGAAGTAATTCATGTTCTATTATGTGCATAAACTGTTATTGTTTAAATTATCATCTTTTTGTAAGATTTTAATTCAAAATTTCTGTTTGATACGTTATATGTAGCCGCTGTTGTTTCAAAACGTTCCGGCTGCACTCATAATTAATATTATTTATTTGAGGTTACTTTGTTTTAATGTACAATGCTTCGAGTATTCTTAGCCTATTTACATTTCTCTCACTCTGCAATACTCTTGTATTTTCTACCATAATTCTTCAAAATTCCGAATGTTGGCAGCCATGTCCCTTCAAATGTTGTGATATGGAGCTAGAGTCAGAGAGGTGGAGAGTCAATCTTCGCAACAATGTGTTAGTTGTTGAACCAACGTAGCTACTAATATTGGAGATACACTCTCCTATTGGGCAGGTAAATTTGTAAACTACATTGGTCCTTTCCAACAGGTCATTTGTTTGCGAAATGTTGTTTTTCATTACAAGGCTTGTTGTCTGTATTTTTTTATAATATATAATAAATTTTATTTTATTATTATTTTTGGGAGCCACATATCTACGGATTATATTTTTAAGAATACTCTCATCGATTTTTGAGTTTTTGTGTAACTGGTTACGGTAATATATATTAACAGGTTGATAATTTTCTTGAATATTACTAATTTGATTCAAATTACTAATGGCTAATTTTATCTCTTTATCTACAAGAGAGTTAGGGAATTGATTATTTACTAACACTTGTTTTATATTTTTTAATTTATGAAAGAATATATTTTTGCTGGAGGAAATCACCTTTGCACGGTGTATAAGATTCCTTATTATATTCGTTTCATAGCGGAATGGAGATTCACTTTTAAAATTTAAAATACAGGAATTAACGGATGTAGGTTTTTTAAAAACGTAGGTGATAAATTCATCGCTACTAGAGTCAATGAGAACATCTAAAAACGAGATTTTATTATTAGTACTTAATTCATATGTAAAGTTAAGAACTGAATTATTCTGAAAGATACCCTTTAAATATTTTATTTCCTCTGTGTTATTGACAAGAATTAGTATATCATCTACATATCGAACGTAAATAGAAAGTTTCTCTATTAAATTAAATACCTTGTTTTCTAGATCAGCCATATAAAAATTACTAAATGTTGGTCCCAATAAATAAATAAAACGAATATGGCTGCCAACATTCGGAATTTCGAAGAATTATGGTAGAAAATACAAGAGTATTGCAGAGTGAGAGAAATGTAAATAGGCTAAGAATACTCGAAACATTGTACATTAAAACAAAGAAACCTCAAATAAATAGTATTAATTAAGAGTGCAGCCGGAACGTTTTGAAATGCTTGGGATAAATGTTTGATAATGCGTGTATGTGTTTGTATATATAAATGTGTTTAATATATGTAAAAAAAAAGTCCGCCCACCTAACTTGTAACAAATTACCACGTGACTAGGAAAAGGAAAAAAATATATAAGTAAATTAAAAAAAACAATCTACATTTATTTCTACAATATGCCTGAGGATGATAGAAGTACTTCTGTCGAAAGCGCTCGCGATTATGGATCCAACATATACAATTTCGAGAAAAACACAAAAAGGACTATTCCGAGATTGGAGAAGATAAAAAGGAAAATTGTAAAACAGAATAATTCCGTGCTATTCAATAATATTTTATCTATTTATATATGTATTTCCGTATGTCTTGTTTACTGTCTCTATCTCCTCTCCTTTCTCCACTTTCTCGTCTATCCTTCCTATCTTTTACTTTCTCCTTTTAGTATTGGCCCTTTTTTAATAATCCGACCATTTTATAGTGACATATACATATATTTTTACAATTACCTACATAATACTACTCCTTCGATTTACCCGTATATGTTTTACTTATCTTTGATTACTTTTTACCATTTTATCCTATTTCTTCATTCTCATATCTAAATGATATTACACCAGATTTTTCTATTTTGGCATTTTGTATAATTCTGGCCCGTATCCTTTTCTGATAAGAAGCACTTAGCTTCGAAATGCCATGTCCTAAAGAGTGTTTTTTTTTTAAATTTCCTCTTTACTTTTCCTTATTGTTCTTATGATATAATAAAGTTACATATAACTTTTATTCCTCATCTTTCATTTTATATTATTGTTTGCTCCTCCTAATAATGTTGAACCTTTATTATCTTGATAAGTTTTTTTTAATTAAAGATTTACTCTTCAATAACACACACACACACACACACACACACACACACACACACACACACACACACACACACACACACACATATGCGTACAATTTAAAATAATATAGATTTCTTGAAAATAAATGTTAGGCGCAATGCGATATAGTTAAAAAATTATTTAAGTATTTCATTAATTATTTGATGCCGTTCGTCAGCAATATATGCGGAAAGATTTCGCTGGATTCATATCCTATTATATTTTACGAGCAAGGAGACCTGACGTTTCCTGGGATGTAATGTGTAACAACGAATGTTTCGTACTTCCAATATCTGTCATCGAAATAATTTAAATCGATAATTTTTTTCAGTCAAATCGATTGATTACCTGCTCCAACCGAGAGGAAGATTCTAATATATATATATATAGTTTCGCTGTGTAACAACTTTTCAATGCGACAAAAGTAGCAACTGCCTAAAGGTGGGACCGAAGCTCAAGATCCAGGACAGCAGTCGACGCTGCTAACTTCTACCCGCTTTTTGATGCTGCTAAGTAAATGAAAATGCAATGATAAAGATTGTAAAACCCTTCAAGCTCGATTTGTTTGCAAAAAGAGCATAGCATTATATCAAAGTAATAGCGTTTTTTTTTATTTCACTCACCAGTATGCTCAACCCAAAAGAGGGGGGCATATTTAGTAAGTTTTTGTAGCTAATCCAGAAGAAGGAATTGAACTTTTAAGACATGTATAAAATTATTTATATTAACTAGTTCTGGGCAGCGCCAAACGTGAACAGCAAGTAATATATAATTTGGTAGTAAGTTATAATTAAATCCGACTTATTTAAAAGGCAAACATGTTTTCATAACCTATTACTATTTGTTTTTCCGTATTCTGACAAGATGTGTTATATTTTTCTCAAGTAAAACCCGTTCTGTATCGTTGATAAGCCTAGAATATCGTTGTGCGTTCGATGATCCCAACTGTTAGAAAATATGTCAGAAATACGGATCTCGCGTTTTTGCGGGGGAAATCTCATCAAAGAAACGCGAAAATGATGTTTTGGTTACTGCTGGTCGGCAATTCCAAAATATACCATCTGGACTATATTAACACCGCCTGGGGTATATTAACCCTTAAAAGACAAAATTAATGTATTGGCGCGTATTCCAAAGAATCAAAGCAAGCATTGCCTTACACACACACACACACACACACACACACACACACACACACACACACACACACACACACACGCATATATATATTTATATATGTTGCTTAAAGTATCATGTTCTGCTTCAAATATCTTTTCGCATTTCTGTAAGAAACTTGACCCACCAGTCGGTCTTCAAAGCAAGGCATTAGGTTAAACATAAACTCTCTTCCATATATATCGCACACATAGACACACACACACACGCACACGCACACACACATACACACACACACATATATATGAGAAAGAAGTGAACCATATTCGGATGTTATAAAATAAATAAATCGATTAAAAAATCACGAAATATAATATTATTAGTAAGCGCTTACTATTACAACAATTCTACAAAAAAAGTTGTTTTTCCTTCTTTCAGACGTATATCCATGAAAAGTCTGTCTGACGAAAAGCGCCTCGGGTTTTATTATTTTTCGCATTTATTTTATAACACTCGAATATGGTTCACGTTTTTCTCATCATTTTAAAATTTAGCCATTCTAATAATATATATATATTAACACACACAAACATATATATATATATATATATATATATATATATATATATATATATATACTTTCACACGTCCAATGCTTTTTATCCCTATCGCAATCGCTGAATTTGTCCATTTTCAATCAAATCGATTGATTGCTGGCTCTACTCGGCGATCCATTGCAGTGCAACGGGTTGAAGCTTTACGTACCTCTCCGACCTTAATTCACAATACATTGCACTGTAGAGAACCTACTGTTTATTTTATAAAATTACTTTATATAATGGTTTACATTCAAATTTAAAAGACAAGAAAAGAATCACGTTTCATTGGGCCTTAAACACAAACATTCATTTTGTACGCGGTCTTGTCCTGTCAAAGAACTTACTATTGATTTCATACGTTGTATCTTTCTACTTGTGCCGTAATAAAACTTCTCAAATGTACTTGTAATATTAGGCTGTATACGAATGTTAGTTTTGTTCCAAATCGAACTTTTCATTTGTCGATTATTCAATCCTTAGTCGACACAAAACCTAAGACACTTCCAAACACATGAAATACATTCGTGTGAAATTTGTAAACAAAAAATTGGGTCAGCCATTTCAAGTCCATAGGGAACTCTTTCGCTCTCTCACACACACAAACGTGCTTATCTGTCACTCTAACCTTTCTCTTGAATATATATCTTGAATTGAAAGCCATGTTCAAGTTCAGAAGAGTTTCTGATAAGTAGCTATTTTATACAAGTACTGAAGATTTTCCGTGGTTAGCTGTTCTGTATAAGTCACGGACTTTAAACTTTTGCAGGCATACACCAAAAGACCTTTCTCGTATGGACACGAAAAAATTATGTGCAGGGAAACTAAAAGATTAATTTTTTCAGGGAACAATTCTAATTGGTTGCTACAAGCCATGGACTTTTCGAAACATTGATCGATTTGCATAGACCCCTTACAAGGTTTATAGAACTTTATTTAAAAGCTCTTTGCATGAATTAAGCACTTTTGTAAAAATATTTTTAGTTCGTGTAAACGATATACTAAAATATTATTAATATATATATATATATATATATGTGTGTGTGTGTGTGTGTGTGTGTGTGTGTGATCAATTACAATTAAGTAATAAGTTAATCTCGTCAGCATCAGACAAAGCCAAAATTTTTGCAGCTAATTCTACCCTTTACGACCAAGGCCGTTAACCCTCAATATTTCCTCGTGTATCTGAAAACACGCTATGCGACATACAAATATATGTACGTGATGTTGCCAAACTAATCAAAAACCTTGATTCCAGTAAAGCAACTGGCCCCGACGGCATTCCAATTATAGTGCTCAAAAAGCTTCAACCAGAACTAGCGCCCATACTTACAAAGTTATTTAAGCGTTGTCTGAAGGAGAAATGCTTCCCAACACCATGGAAAATCTTACCAGTATGCCCTGTATTTAAGAATTGAGGTGATCGTTCATCTCCCTCTCAATACAGGCCAATAAGTCTCCTGTGCGTAATAAGTAAGTTGTTGGAATCTGTGTTAAATAGAGAAGTAATCAACCATCTCAGCAAAAATAACCTTCTTAATGACATGCAATATCGTTTCCGTTCTGCTAGATCTACTGCCTACGTTCTTACAGTTATATCTCATAGGATTAGCGAATATCTCGACGAAGGCTTCCTCTCAAGAGTAATTCCTCCTGACATATCAAAGGCCTTTGATAAGGTATGACATAAAGGTCCACTTCACAAGGTCTCCAGCTACGGTATAGCTGGAAATGTCTTCTCAGTTATTAAATCATTTCTTTCTGATAGATTCATAAAAGTAGTAGTTGATGGGCAGAAATCAGAAGCTCTCTTCCTGATCTACATCAATGATCTTCCAAATCACATTCTTACATCATTCGCAGACATTTATGCTGACGACACTACCATCTTTGGTAGCACATTAAATACAGTAAACGACCAAGTTCTCTCTAATTCTCTCTCCTCTAATCTTGTGCACGTGGTACAATGGGGAAAGAGGTGTCTGATTACTTTTAATGCATCTAAAACCAAGCTTCAATCTTTACATTATCAAAGCTCTGATGTCCATCTGGCATCATTTGAAATAAATGGATCACGTCTTGGGGAGGGTTCATGTTTTGACAAACTTCTGGGCTTGACCTTTACTCCTGATCTGAAATGGAACACACAAATCAAATCCATTTCCAATATCGCTGGAAAAATTGTAGGATCCTTCTGCCGCTCCAGTAGATACCTCATTCCTGATGCAATTCTCTTCCTATATAAAAGCCAGATACGGCCAGTGATGGAGTACTGTTGCCACATATGGGCTAGACTTGCTAGAAGCAGCTAATCCTGCTTTGATAGAGTTCAAAATAGACTTCGTAGCTTTATGGAGAATGACATTTTTTCCCTGCACCCACAGAAGAGACGTTGCGAGCCTGTCTCTCCTTTATCGTTATTTTCATGACAGATGCTCGTCTGAGCTTTAATCAGTGCCCCCTCTCGCCAAACTTTCACGAAAAACACTCGTCTAGCCAAAACTACTATTAATAGTTTCCAACACTTTTTATCTGTAACTAAACCTAAATCTAGATTCCATGAAACAAGCTTCTTTCTAAGAACTGCACGTCTATGGAACTCTCTTCCGTTGGCCTGCTTTCCAGCTGACTACAATCTGTCTGTCTTCAAGTTCAACGTAAACAAGTTCTGGATGAACCGTCCCTCTAAGTAATCCAACTTACAAAAATTCCAATACTTATGTTTACTACGCTATAATCACATTGACTAATGTATACCCATTAATCCTTATCCTCGACTGGCCTCCGGGCCTTGATAGGTGGTGATTCCTGTGTAACAAAAAGTAAATTGTTAATAGTAAAGATCGTATTCTCCGTAATTGGTACAGGGTGTCCAAAAAGTTACTGAATGGTTTTGAACTTAAATAGCTTCTATTGACATTTTGGACATCCCGTATATATATATATATATATATATATATATATATATATATATATATATATATATATATATATATGTATATATATATATATATATATATATATATATATAAGGGCAAATAGTTAATAAAACATGTTAAAAATACTTTGAAAAAGAGTTAAAAACATATTTAATCTGAAAAGGAAACACTTAATAAGTTGATAGTCCTTAATCTGCGGAGTTTCGAATAAATACTTTTCTTCTCATCAGAGGGGAGGAATTAGCAAACTGCGGGATCGGATTTTGCATACAAAAGTATTTTATCAAACTACAAGTAAATCAAAGATCTTACTGGATAACAAAAAGTGAAGCAGAGGAAATAGGTTGAAGAAAAAGTGATTTCACGTGAATGGATTTATTTTATATATATATATATATATATATATATATATATATATATATATATATATATATATATATATATATATAATTCAAAAGAATCAATCTTAAGGTTGACATTACTACGAACATGAAAATAGTTCATTTCCTATGTGTTACACTAAACCTAAACAAAAGAACTTATGAACCATACAAAAAAGATATCAGTAACCCTATATATGTCCACGCTATCTAAATTCACTCCAAACTATCATTAAACAAAGCCTCAAATCCATCAGCAGAAGAATTAGCTCTAACTCCTCATCCAAGGACATATTCGATAAAGATATATTTATTTTGCAATAACAGTGGATATAAAACTAAACTAAAGTATATAGAGCCTGCAACCCCCCCCCAAAACAAAAACAAAAAAACAAAACAAAACAAAACAAAAAACAAACAAACAAAAAACAAACAAAAAACAAACCAAAAAAACGTAAAAGGAAAATCATTTGCCTTTAAGTTGTCGGGGATTGGGTCATAAACTGGATAACTAAAGGTTAATCTGATTTTTAATAGCTTGCATAATTCATGGATTAGCCGTAATGTACGTGTAGTACCTGCTGATGCTTTGCTGATTATTTATTTTTGGTCAAACGACGTAGGTGAGAAGTGATAATTTCACCCCAACACTGGAATTAGCGTGCATTTATCATCATATAGTAACCAATGCATATCTGCGTTGCGATATAGATGTAAAAAACGGAAGACGGATCATAGGAATGCGATAAAAACAGTGAGAAGAAAAGCGAAAGAAAGAGGAGAAAAACGAAAATACATTAATGGTTTCCGCAAATGGCAAGAAGAAAAATAACAAGCAATAAAAAGGGGAACAAAAAAGAAAACAAGATTCTAAGAGAAAGATAGGAAACTTGAAAATAAGGAGATGAAAGAAATTGACAACCGAACTCATTGAAAATGGGATTTGTACATAAAAAAGAACCCAAATCTCCATAAACAGACAAGCTAATATAAAAAAAACAATAATAGATAAACGAAGCAAAAGTCAGGTGAAATGAAATAAACACCTTCGAACGATAAGATAACACGTGGATCAATCGTACCCGAAAGTACGTTAACACGTGATGTGAAATCATGATAAAGTCATTGAACAAGCAAACCAAATAAAAAGATGGAGAATGAAGACACATGCGAGTTCGTTTGTACAAAAGTAGATTTGAGATAGTTTAAAAAAAAATACTTGTCGATCGAACTTTTCATAAAAACTAGCAGGGGCAGCCGGCATTGCCCAATCGTAAAAGAAAAACAGGACTTGGTTGCATCAGCCCTAAGCGAAACCGAAAGCAAAATTTTGTAAGCAAAAAAAACAAAAACAAAAAAAGGTCAAATCGATGCGTGCCAGGTGCGAACTCGCATAACTTAAATCAGTAAGTAAAAGTCTTATCGATGAGCCCCCAAATGTTATAAAGTCGCAAATTAAACATTTTAAAATGGAAGAACATAATGACGGTTAACACATGCGCAGTTCGACAAACCGTGTCGGAAGCAAGGATTTATCTGACCTCCTTCAAACCAAACGACATTTCTACACGAAATAATCGACGATTTTTTTTTTCCTAATTTTTCGATATTTTTTGTCCGAGAGATCGTATTTCCTAACGATGCCGCTGTACGATGCGGAGGATGACAAAGGTTTTTAGCGAACATGCGAACATACGAAAACACACACACACACACACACACACACACACACACACACACACACACACACACACACACACACACACACACACACACACACACACACACACACACACACACACACACACACACACACACACACACACACACACACACACACACACACACACACACACACACACACACACACACACACACACACACACACACACACACACACACACACACACACACACACACACACACACACACACACACACACACACACACACACACACACACACACACACACACACACACACACACACACACACACACACACACACACACACACACACACACACACACACACACACACACACACACACACACACACACACACACACACACACACACACACACACACACACACACACACACACACACACACACACACACACACACACACACACACACACACACACACACACACACACACACACACACACACACACACACACACACACACACACACACACACACACACACACACACACACACACACACACACACACACACACACACACACACACACACACACACACACACACACACACACACACACACACACACACACACACACACACACACACACACACACACACACACACACACACACACACACACACACACACACACACACACACACACACACACACACACACACACACACACACACACACACACACACACACACACACACACACACACACACACACACACACACACACACACACACACACACACACACACACACACACACACACACACACACACACACACACACACACACACACACACACACACACACACACACACACACACACACACACACACACACACACACACACACACACACACACACACACACACACACACACACACACACACACACACACACACACACACACACACACACACACACACACACACACACACACACACACACACACACACACACACACACACACACACACACACACACACACACACACACACACACACACACACACACACACACACACACACACACACACACACACACACACACACACACACACACACACACACACACACACACACACACACACACACACACACACACACACACACACACACACACACACACACACACACACACACACACACACACACACACACACACACACACACACACACACACACACACACACACACACACACACACACACACACACACACACACACACACACACACACACACACACACACACACACACACACACACACACACACACACACACACACACACACACACACACACACACACACACACACACACACACACACACACACACACACACACACACACACACACACACACACACACACACACACACACACACACACACACACACACACACACACACACACACACACACACACACACACACACACACACACACACACACACACACACACACACACACACACACACACACACACACACACACACACACACACACACACACACACACACACACACACACACACACACACACACACACACACACACACACACACACACACACACACACACACACACACACACACACACACACACACACACACACACACACACACACACACACACACACACACACACACACACACACACACACACACACACACACACACACACACACACACACACACACACACACACACACACACACACACACACACACACACACACACACACACACACACACACACACACACACACACACACACACACACACACACACACACACACACACACACACACACACACACACACACACACACACACACACACACACACACACACACACACACACACACACACACACACACACACACACACACACACACACACACACACACACACACACACACACACACACACACACACACACACACACACACACACACACACACACACACACACACACACACACACACACACACACACACACACACACACACACACACACACACACACACACACACACACACACACACACACACACACACACACACACACACACACACACACACACACACACACACACACACACACACACACACACACACACACACACACACACACACACACACACACACACACACACACACACACACACACACACACACACACACACACACACACACACACACACACACACACACACACACACACACACACACACACACACACACACACACACACACACACACACACACACACACACACACACACACACACACACACACACACACACACACACACACACACACACACACACACACACACACACACACACACACACACACACACACACACACACACACACACACACACACACACACACACACACACACACACACACACACACACACACACACACACACACACACACACACACACACACACACACACACACACACACACACACACACACACACACACACACACACACACACACACACACACACACACACACACACACACACACACACACACACACACACACACACACACACACACACACACACACACACACACACACACACACACACACACACACACACACACACACACACACACACACACACACACACACACACACACACACACACACACACACACACACACACACACACACACACACACACACACACACACACACACACACACACACACACACACACACACACACACACACACACACACACACACACACACACACACACACACACACACACACACACACACACACACACACACACACACACACACACACACACACACACACACACACACACACACACACACACACACACACACACACACACACACACACACACACACACACACACACACACACACACACACACACACACACACACACACACACACACACACACACACACACACACACACACACACACACACACACACACACACACACACACACACACACACACACACACACACACACACACACACACACACACACACACACACACACACACACACACACACACACACACACACACACACACACACACACACACACACACACACACACACACACACACACACACACACACACACACACACACACACACACACACACACACACACACACACACACACACACACACACACACACACACACACACACACACACACACACACACACACACACACACACACACACACACACACACACACACACACACACACACACACACACACACACACACACACACACACACACACACACACACACACACACACACACACACACACACACACACACACACACACACACACACACACACACACACACACACACACACACACACACACACACACACACACACACACACACACACACACACACACACACACACACACACACACACACACACACACACACACACACACACACACACACACACACACACACACACACACACACACACACACACACACACACACACACACACACACACACACACACACACACACACACACACACACACACACACACACACACACACACACACACACACACACACACACACACACACACACACACACACACACACACACACACACACACACACACACACACACACACACACACACACACACACACACACACACACACACACACACACACACACACACACACACACACACACACACACACACACACACACACACACACACACACACACACACACACACACACACACACACACACACACACACACACACACACACACACACACACACACACACACACACACACACACACACACACACACACACACACACACACACACACACACACACACACACACACACACACACACACACGTTTGAGATTTATTTAATGCACAATATACGCAAATTTATTAAAACTTTGATAAATAGGTCGTAAGGCTGAGACGTCTCATAGCAATCTAATAAATCTGCAATATGGAGATCGAATTTGATTGGATCTATTTCGACCATTTATGCACAAATACTATTAAAATGTGGGAAACTGCGATTTTCCTTCTAACTTTGGTGGGAATAATGATCAAAATTTAATTAATCCAGTAACATATATCGTTTATACGATGTTTGTGTTCTGATATTAGATGAGTTTTAACTAACAGAGTTATGTAATATCGAAACACAATATATCGTGCAAATAATTAATTAAACTCTTATCATTTTCCCGCCATAGAACAAAAATCGCAGCTTTATATATATCTTAAGAGTATTAGTGTACAAACAGATTTAATAGGATTCGAAATATTTTTGGAAGTCGTAATACTATACTTCATCATTGTTCGTTGACTGACGCCATAAAAAAATCTTTACATTATTGCGTTTTACGAAATATTGTTGCAAGTCTTTTTTGTCTTTGTAAGTAAACTTTAAGAGTAATACAAACACATCTTCAGTACATAACATAATACATGGTTCAACGGTGGCTTTGTAAATATATAGGACACTTATTTAAATCTCCTCTTTATAAAGTTTTAGATTATTTTACCACTTACACGTTACAATGCCTTTATAGTGTCTTTACAGTGTCTTTATACAATGAACTAATAAAAGAAGTATATTAAAAACGATGATACTAACTTCGAAGATTCCGACTGATGTACTAATATAGGTAGATCCTTGACTATATACGTCATAAGCTAATTTATCATTATCAAAGTTGCTTATTGAATATACGGGTTTCTAGGCTCCTCTTTCGTGTGTTCTCGTTTGAAAAGACAGTTCAATTCGTGATCCACACATCTTATCACAATTCAGGCATAAACCCCGTGTATCGCTTTATTGCCGGTCAATATTCTTTTAATTTTGTAATTGCGGAGAATTGGAATTGAATTATAACAAATATTTTTTAAATTATGCTAATGTTTCTATTTTCTGGTAATTTTAAGTGTGTATCACTTTATTGCAGTTCTCCCAAAATGCCTAGAAAGGGTCGAGTGACAGCTAGTTAAAAAGAACGTGCTGTTGCAGGCCTTGCAGAAGGTTGATCTCTCGTAGATCTAGCCACAGAGCTTGGAAGAGATCGAAGAACACTGTCTTCATTCGTTGAAAATCCAAACATCAAACCAAGGAAGGACACAAGAAAGTACTTTTCTGCTCGTGGTGTTAGAAAAAATCGCCGTCAACTTATTAAGCAGCCGGGCAGCAACAATGCTGCTATATGCAACATTAAGCAGCCGGGCAGCAACAATGCTGCTATTTGACAAGACTGTAATACCTTCCTTGTTCAGAAAGACACGCTGCAATGTCTTAAACGAAATTGCAAAAAGTATTAAGCAATAGCAGGACCTGTTTAAAACCAAAGTCATAAGGAAAAACGTTTGGCTTTGGCTCAGAAATACATGAAAACCAACTTTGAAAATGCTCTTTTCACTGATGAGGCCAGAGCAACCTTTAATGGACCAGATGGGTTGGCCAAAGTTTGGAATCCTCTTGGGTTCCCTCCCCCTCATCGATTACATCGTTAACTGGGAGGTGGAGGGGTCATGTTTTGGGCTTGAATAAAGTGCAATGAACTAATTGGACCATTTCGAGTTCCAGAAGTTGTCAAACTGACAAGTAAGTCTTATATTTTATTTTTTAAATGAGCATCTGTCACAATAGCTTGATGACCTTCCATTGGCGCGACACCGCAAATTGATTTTTATGCACGACAATGCGCAATCCAACTCAACCAAGGCTACGACATCCTACTTTAAGTCATGAGGCATCAGTGGAGAACATTTGATGACATGGACACCTTGTTCCCCAGATATAAACCCAATTGAGTAGCTCTGGTCAATAATAAAGATGAAAGTTTATGAAGGAGGTGTTCAATTGTCGTCGAAGGATGAACTGTGGAGGAAGATTTTGGAAGTTTCCTATAGCATCACATCATCTCAAATCCGCCGATTGACATCATCAGTTGACAAAAGGCTATTCAAAATGATTTTGAAGCATGGGAGTTATAACAAAATAATGTGAAATTCGTTCTTGTTTTTAGTAAATCGTGTAACTGTATATGTTCTTTATTTCATGTAAATAGAAATATGAAGTTAGAATATTGTTTTATTACCGAAAATATACATTTTTAGACACTTGCAATAAAGTGATGCACACTTAAAATTACCAGAAAACAGTAAAATTAGCATAATTTTCGAAATATTTGTTCAAATTCCACAAAACATATCAGGTAAATAAGACACCTTGTTATGCTCTTACAGTGTACCAAATTTCACTTCCTTGCGTTTCATTGCAATTTCAAAATTAAAAAAAATATTGACCTGCAATAAAGCGATACACAGGGTGTACGTTATCACTTGGCAATTGTGCGTGTGTCTAATTTTCGGAGAGCTCTATTCCTGCTGCTCTCAGCTCTTCAGTGTGATGATGCTGTTCACTTTCGAAGCTTTCAACAGCAAGTCTTATTCTATTCTTCCATTCTACCCTCTAGATCGCACTTGCTTTCCATGCTGTATTAGCAATTCTACACTTCTTCGTATCCTCTTTCAAACAATCCATGTATCGCTTTCTTCCAACCCATATAGTTCCCACACTGAGTTCAGAATAAAATAATCTCTTAGGAAAAGACTGGTCGCACATTATTACTATGTGACCAGCCTATCACTAAGAATTTTTACCAATTAAAGTTCTATACTAGAACAATCTTACTTTTTCACAACCCTAATATTGGTTAGACGATCTTGCCGGTTAATGTTTTAAATTTTTCGTAATAGTAATTTGATGCAGTTTTTCGAGTGTTTCAAGCAGCCGACAGTATGTCATTTAAGTTTAGTGTAGAACTGACAATTGCTCGATATACTAAGATTTTGGCATCAAGCCTTAAATCTTAACATCAAAAACTCTGGTTGGTTGGTTGTTTTTGTTTTACGGCATCAACACTTTTTAGGTTATTTAATGTCAAATCCAGTGATTTTGAAGAAATTTTTTTAAATAGAATATATATATATATATATATATATATATATATATATATATATATATATATATATATATATTTTTAAAAGTCGGTTTCTATTTAACCCATAGTTGAGACCCTAACAGGTACTACCACTCCAGGTTAGGGTCGACCTGGGAGTAATGGCAATTAAAGGATGGCTCCACACTCCCTAAAGCCCGCAAGCTGGGGCTTCACGATCGGATATAGTTTAAGGTCATATCCAGGACCGGCAAAAACTCTACGCATGTAATGTATATATTATTATTGTTTAGAATGTTAGTTCAACAAATGTTTAATTCCTGTAGAACACCATTGCATTTAGCCTGTTGTTAATGCTATGAGAATATTGAACGATACAAAGGTTACATCGATTGAAACATTATGGAAATGACACTCAACATGAGAAGAATAGTCGGAAGAATACAAATAATACCAAACCTTCGAGTAATTATTAAATATCTTTGAACAACACTAAAAGGGTTATACAGAAAGTAAAAAAAAAAGCTCATTATTAAAATTTTCTGATCACGTTACTAATGAATATACGTTTTACTACTTGTTATTCATTTATTGTTAGAGACAATTGATAAATGATTACAATGACAACAAAGTAAATTAGTAATCTTTTACATTTTGTATTTGGATTTCTTTATTATTGCGTTCATTTCTAGAAAAGAATAAGCAATTTATAACAATTACCTGTCCAATGAATTCTAGTATCTTTTCTTCATCCGCATCAGCATTATTTCTTCCTCATCAATTTAACTCTTTCTCTTTGTCGCATCGCTCTTTAGACAATTAAATCCTCTCTTATCAGGGAATGAAAAGCCACTAGAGGGTAAAGATTAATTAGTTTGTCAGAGGAACGGTGAAACAGCATCATGAGGATTGCCAAGACTTGCTAAGAATTGGATTGCTTAAGAGAATATATCAACAAGAATTTGTCAATATTAGGTTCGAAAACGACTATGTTATAGTCAGAGAAGTAGCAAATACATTGAAGACATTGCCAAGACTGCTGCAAAGAATGTAGACTCTCTCTCTAAAGACAAAGGACACCCCCTGTAGGAGTAACTGCACGTGTAATTGCGAGGCAAGGGTTACACAGTCTCCAACCACACCTTTCCTCAATCGACATTGTTTGAGTCTAGTGATAAGGAGAAATCCAGAACGACTGGAAACAATGCCGAGATAAGCGGAGAGCACATACAGCACCTGGAAGTCCCAAATGGTCACCCATTTAGTACTGACCAGGTTCAATGTTGCTTAACTTCGGTGATCCAGTGGGAACCAGTGTGTCAACGTGATTATGCCGTATTCAGTCTCTCTCTACCGCGCTAGAAAACTACTCACGCCTGATAGCATCCTGAATCTCTACAAAACCACCGTTTGCCCACGCATAGAGTCTTGCTATCCCATCAAGGCTGGTGCATTCCCCACTAGTCTCTCACCCTTAGACAGGACCCCAAAAGAACTTCTAATCTAATATTCCCACACTATCAATTAAGCTCCAACCCCTGTCTCATCGGCGCAGAACTTAATAGAATCTTCTCTAATAAACTCGTCCGCTTGACGTAAATACCTGGACTAAGCCGACAAGCAATAAAATCCCCCATTCACTTTAGAGGTCCCTAAATGCCGAAAATCGATCTACTTTAATGGTTTCTACCCTCAAACTGCTAGACTTTGGAATTCTTATCTTGTTTCCTACTTCTATGATTGTATTAACATGCAGAAATGTAAATGTAATGCAAACAGACACTTAGCTGCTCAACTCCCTAATAGTACCCCTGAAGACATGGATTCAAATAGTAATATTATATTGTACCAAACCAACATATGTTGTATGTTATATAGTGGGGTTTGAGTGGGTGTACGTGTCACTAAATGTCTATAGTTCTTCTTAACTTTCTGAACCATTTGTTTTCTTCGTGACCTATTTGGGTTCGTGATATATACTTGTTTAGTCTATTTATGTTCCGTGATTTGTCTAAGTGTTCTTATGCGGATGTGTGTGTGTGTGTGTGTGTGTGTTTGTGTGCGTGCGTGCGTGATACAAGTATTTTCGACACACCTTTCTTCTACGTCGTTGGTCTTCTGTCTTTTGGTTCACCTGAGAATTTTATCTGGTCTTGGATGGAAGCTGGAACCTGTGGATGAAGGCATTTCTACTCCAAGACTATGATTGATTTTATATAGTTTTTTTTTTATTACTTCGCAGGTGTCAATCACAGAAGAATGGAAAGTGAGTATTTTTGCATGTGGGTTTCTCTTAGTCTCAATTTTGAGACATGTCAACTCTCCCCCCCCCTGATGGAGGGGAGACAATCGTTAACCCATTCACTGCTTGACGTCCGAATTCCAACGAAAAGAAAGAGGGTATAATATGTGAATTCTTACAATGTTAGTGGCCATTCTTAAGACACGTCCATTTTATCTGCAAGTTATATACAAAGAAATTCTTATATAAAACATGATTTACTATTTTACGCGCGATAGATTTATGACCTAAAGATTTTCATGTAAAATTTAACCTGTTAGATTGAATAAAAATCGGGTTTGTATTACTATACACAGAGATACGAAAAAGTGGTCTAAAAGTTCAAATATATGACAAATAAATGTTATCAAATGCAAGATAACTTACTCCTCTGCCTATCTGCAAAAGTTTTTAGTTGTTTTACTCACTTTAAAACGTGGAATCTTTCGAAAGTCACAGCGTTTATCAATATATTTGAAAAAGAAAAATGTCGGCGTGCTCGTTGTTGAATACGGTAAGTAAGAGAAAATGAGTTCAAACTAAATAATACTACAAAATACTGTCAGAAACTCACTCAATATATATTACCGTGACATAGGCGGACATATATTCGATCGGTTTCTAACTTTTTCGAATCTAAGTGTATAGTAACGCAAACATAAAAAGTCTATTTGATACTTACGGGTCACAAACCGAGAAATTTCTACTTCAAGCTCTGACTTCTATTCTAAATTTACGAATTTCTGTGACGTCACGCTTGCGCCACGGCTTGCTCTTTTGCACACGTGTAACTGCCGCTATTGTTACATACGTGTCAATGACTTCGTTAACCCATAATTTCTTTGTAACATACGGTTGCTTTGTAGAGATACTGGATACTACTAGGCGTGAGTAGGGTAGAGAGAGCTGACCTTCTTTGCAGCAGCCTTAGCAATGCCTTTAATGCATTTTTAATTTTAACGCGACAAACCAGAGCATAAATGAACAACGAGAATAATATTTTAAGTTTAGACGTAACAGACTGACGGTAATGTTATTTGAAAATTAAACGTGAATAAAAAACAAAGGCTATTTTAAACTTCAACCTGACAAGTTAGAGAATTGTTTCTGGATGACCAAAGACAATGGCACATTTAGTTCAAGCCTGAAAATCAATCGACAATGCTATATCAAACGTAAACTTGAAAAACCAGAGGAAATTATACTTGAAACCAAAACGTGGTAAAGACAACCAGTGCTCAAAACAACGAGATATTATAAAAAGGCTGACTAGGAAGCCACCAGGGAACTAATCAGAGATGCCCCATCGGGAAATATTTTTTGTCTCCCTGCTGAACAGTGTGCAAACGAGACCACTGACTGGTTCAAAACTGCAATCGAAGCGCATGTTCCCATCCGGAAATTTTATAGTAAGCCCCACTCTCCCCAATGGTTTACTTCGACTTGCGCAACTGCCATTGCTCAAAAGCAGCATGCATACCGCAGATTTAACCGACAAAAGTTCAGTTCACACAGACTGAAGTACATAGAAGCTAGAAATAACGTTAAGAAAGAAATAGCAACAGCTAAGAGAGAATTTACGGAAACTACTACAAAACGCATCGAAGCACAAAAACTAGGAACTCGAGATTTCTGGAAAATCTACAACAGTGTAGTAAATAATGGGCAATCAACAATCCCCCCACTAACCAACAATCACGAGGTTGTCTCCTCACCAACCGAGAAGGCTAATATGCTTGCCAGTCGGTTTGTCTCAAACTCCACACTGGACCCTTCCAACCACCCCCTACCGGACTTTCCTATGCGGACAGACGCCACGCTAGACGATCTGAAAATCACCCCTGCTCAGGTGCATGCTATCATAAAAAACCTTGACACTTCAAAAGCATTTGGACCCGATCTCATCCCAGCTGTGCTATTAAAAAAAATGCTCAGCCGAAGTAGCTCCAGTTCTCTCCAAACTCTACAACAAATGCCTTAATGAAGCTTGCTTTCCGGGCTGTTGGAAAACTGCTTCTGTGGTACCAGTATTCAAGAATTCTGGCGAAAGGACTGACCCATCAAATTATCGCCCCATTAGGCTCTCCCACTTTTGCCAAAATATTTGAGACCTTAATTAACCATGCTCTAGTCCATCACTTTACAGATGCTAAACTTCTGACTGACCAACAATATGGATTTAGACAAGCCCGTCCCACAGCAGACATCCTAACTGTAATCTCTGAACGTATATACCATTCACTAGACAAAGCGGGGGAGGGCAGAGCGGTAGCTCTAGATATATCTGAGGCTTTTGACAGTGTATGGCATGAGGGTCTCCTCAGGGAAATTAGATCATACAGTATCACTGGTAGAATACTTAACATAATTAAATCCTTCTTAGATAAGAGAAAAATCCAGGTTGTCTTCGACGGTCGTACATCTAAACATTATGATATAAATGCGGGAGTGCCCCAGGGGTCTATCCTTGGACCTCTATTGTTCCTGATATTCATAAATGACCTCCCCGACAAAATTGCCTCTGAGATGGGTATATATGCTGATGACACTACACTCTATGGCAGGCACGACAGGAAGACGAATGAACACATTTCTAAAGAAATGGCAGAAACATTAGAGGAAGACCTCCAATCTGTAGTGGAATGAGGACAAAAATGGTTGGTCACGTTCAATGCTGCAAAGACTAAACCAGTTTCATTCAATAATTACAAGAAACCCTCTCTACCACCTATAGCAATGGCCAACGACTCTTTATCTGAGAGTACATCTTTCAAACTCCTTGGCCTAAAGTTCACAGGAAACATTGAAGGCATTGCCAGGGCCGCTGCAAGAATGGTGAGCTCTCTCTACAGTGCTAGACAACTACTAACACCCGAAAGTATCCTGCACCTCTATAAGGCCACCGTTCGCCCATGTATGGAGTATTGCTTCAGCCTCTGTCCCATCGACGAAATGTTGCATCCCTCTGCCTGTTCTACAAGTATTTTAGTGGTGAATGCTCTGACGAACTTGTGCCCCCACGACGTGAGCACCCTCGACAAACCCGACAGGCTGCTAAATCCCACCCCCACACTGTAGATATCCCTAGATGTAAAAGATCTTTCTACTCCAATAGTTTCTTCCCCAGAACCGCTAGACTTTGGAATTCCATTCCAGGTCCCTGCTTCCCCAACAGTACTGACGTGCAGAAGTTCAAGTGTAACGTGAACCGACATCTTGCTGCCCAAATCCCTACATAGTACCCTAGTAGTTGTTGCCCCTGATAGTAGCTCCCTACACCAAAGTGGCAATTTGCCTTGTTTGGGGTGAAACTGTAATAAAAACAAACAAACAAACAAAAAAAAAAAACAGAGAAAGTTAGATACTTATGCAAAGCACAAACCATGTTAACATCGGCAGGTTCCGGAAAGTTACATAAACCGGCGAAAAATGCCGAACGAAAACTTCGTTATTTTACTTTCGGCAAAAATTGCTATACAATGTTAAAACTCTAGCAAATAGTTAAAAATTAAGAAGAAGAAGAAGAAGAAGAAAAAGAAGAAGAAGTAGAAGAACGGGAAGAAGAAGAAGAAAAACATGTAAATATACAAAAAAGCAGTCCCCGTAATTTCAAGATAACATGTTTTTGTTACAAAAAAACAAAAAACAAAAGAACAAACAAAAAACAAACAAACAAACAACAACAACAACAACAACGAAAAAAACAATGAAAAATTAACGAGAAAAAAACTCTAAGAAAATTAAAAGGGGAAAAAGTTTAAATCAGGAAAAAATAATTTCCACAATAGTTTTTATCGCGTTTACCAATTGGTGCGATTTCATTGGCTAACCGTTTCAGCACCTTTTGGCTGTTTATTTAACCTGCCGACGAAATGCCGGTTTTAGTATGGTCTTATCTTTTTTACTAACGGAGATTATCACTTATTTAGTCTTGAATCTATTCGATGATAAGGATTAGTTGGACGGTGACGTAAGACTGTGATTATCGAAATGGTGAACTTCGTTTATGCTTGATTATCTTATATGCCGGCTTAACATGAAATTGTTCACGTAAGGCTTGAAGAGAGCTATGTTCTAGCAAGCTGGGAAGCAGCCCCGCAGTATTGTGTTACACAAAAGGAGAGTTTTAGGAAATAAAATTTGTTCATTGAATTTACGTTTATTTTTAACCACAGATAGATAATAAAGGGAATTGTAAGCAGTTGTTGTAGATAGACGAGTGTTTGGTGTGAATGTTCTACAGGAGAGGTCATAGATAGAATATCTGTTGAGCACCTGCCATGAAAATTACAACAGAGCAGAGAAAAACTCGCCAAGTCTCTTCTGTCAGAGAGAAGAAGTAGAGTGGAAAAGAATGCTCCGCCCACTAGATTTCAAAGACAGTTTTGAACCCTGTAAAAGCAGAAAAGCTCCTCCCCAGATGTTACAAAGGTGCTCCATCTTAAGACATATTTGTCTCTTACGCAGGTAGAGGATTGCGTCAGGAGTGAGTTTCTGGATCGGTAAAATAATCCAACATTGTTACCAACGATAATGGCAACAACTCTAATGTAAGTTTTTTTCATTTCAGGTCAGGCGTCAAGTTCAGACTCAGTAGGGTACTTCCTCAAGATGAGAGCCGTCCATTTCAATTAAGGACCTGGTGGGGATAAAAACTCTGGTAGTGAAAAGATAGAGTCTGAATAAGTACCGAAAATTACATTTGAAAATTAAACATGACAGACCAAACAACAACGCTATTTCAATCTTAAACTTGTTAGATTAGAGGAATTTCTATTTGAAACGTCAGGCAGACAAAGCATTAGAAATAAATACGAGGACGAATGAAAAAATGAAAAGCCGAAAGAAACCCATGAAAATGAAAATTCCAATTTGGTCCAAATCTATTTAATTATTTTCCCTACAGCTGAAATAATTTCGATTTCCTGATTTTATTTGGATAAATTCCCCAAAGAAGCCATATTATAAGTGTGATCAAGGCAACTCGAAATGTGTCTGGTTATCGCAATTGACATCTGACGTACGTGGGTGAGATATTGGACGGGAGTCTTAATAACTTCCAGTCTGCTTCATTACCTGATGTAGGTGAGATTTACTCTTTTCTTTCCGCGTTTATACAGATACATCCCTTCTATGTGTATGTGTATATACAACGCGTAAACGTTTCCAATCTGTGGTTATCTATTCCAGGGGAATATTGTTCATCTAAGGGAGCTACAGGGTTGAAAGGTAGGATAACTAAATTTAAGGAAAACGTGTAGATTAGAAAGGGGTGGACGGGGGTAGGGTAAGAGGCAATGCTGAACATGGGGAAGGGGGGATAGGATTTAAAAAAAATAGACCAGGAAAAGCATTCCTACCCGATACATTATTAGAACGGCGAGGGGTTAATGCCAGAGTTTTATGTTTCACAGTTAAAGGGTGAACATATATATATATATATATATTTATATATATATATATATATATATATATATATATATATATATACATATAATCTGTGTATGTATCTGCATATGTATAGGTATATATGTCTACACATACACGCTCATATATATAAGTGCACACACACACACACACACACACACACACACACACACACACACACACATATATATATTATGAGAGGATGACACACGAAAAAATCATGGTCAGATGTAAATTGAGAGAAGTGGTGGGTGGAAGCCTCAAATGAAAAAAATGTGCAGAAAAAAGAAAGAAAGAAAGTTGAAATAAATGTAAAAGTCAAAAAGAATAAGAGAAAGAGAGACACTTTGGGGAAAGATGGTAAGGGGTATAAATAAGAATAAGAATAATAAGAATAATAAGAATAAGAATAATAAGAATAAGAAGAATAAGAAGAAG
>NC_136493.1:93121622-93146622 GCF_053919585.1 Euprymna scolopes
TGAAACCATCTGCCCTAATGGAACGAAAACAATTATAGACAGAGGAAAACTGGAGAGTAGGACGACCCCAAGAAGCAGCGCACATGATGAGCGACAATCAACTACTAACTAGACCTATGATAGAATTTAACATAATATGGAAAACATTCCGTATAAATGATAGATTATATATATATATATATATATATATATATATATATATATATATGTATATATATTATGAGAATAATTGAAATAGTATTCCGACCAAACAGAAAAAAAAGGAACAAACCAAATTATGTGTTCATCAACGTTTCGTCTTTATTTTATCCAGAGAAATCTCGAAATAAAGACGGAACGTTGATGAACACATAACTCGGTTTGTTCCTTTTTATTTCTCTCTCTCTCTCTCTCTCTCTCTCTCTCTATCCATCTCTCTCTATATATATTACTACTTATTCATTACTATATATATATATATAATGAATAAGTAGTAATATATATATATATATATATATATATATATGTGTGTGTGTGTGCGTGTGTGTGTGCGTGTGTGTGTGTGTGTGTGTGTGTATACTAGTGGGCCGCCCGGCTTCGCCCGGTCGTAATATTCGAGTAAATATAATGTTTAATTTATGCAGATGTCGTATTTATTATGGTAGAGCAAATTCTCTATTGATTATTTTATTGTATTCAATATATGTAATAATTAGGGCTATAACAACAGCATATTATTTTCATTGTTTTGACTCTCGAGTATATATCCGACACAGTTAGACAGAGTGAATCAACCGATAACCACATCACTCTATATAAAAGAATATAAGATATGAAGGGATAGACATTCGAGAGTCAAAACAATGAATAGAATATGCTGTTGTCCTTGCCCTAGTAATTTCAAAATAAGGATATCGGTGCCATCAACTGGAATCGAACCCGAAGTATTCAGCGCTCCAGCCATAGTTGTCATTCAGTGCTTCAGCCTTCGTCGATACTGCCTATCGTCATATGGATTAAAAAAAATGCCCCAAATTAAAAGAATTCCGTGTAATAATAAAATCAATTCAATCATCTAAAATGAAACCATAAAAAATGAATAAATTATAAATTAACGCCCGTTTACCAAGGGAACATGCAAATTATTTAACATTCATGTAGTCGCTCGCATAGCCATGACTGAGTACGTTAAAAAGACCATTTTCATAATTTAATTTTTAAATTAAACAAGTCGGCTTTAATTATCAATGTCAGAGCGAGAAAAAAAATCAAATTATAGGTATATAGATATGGTTGTAATGTGTAGTAATAAAGATATACTATACATAATTATAAGTAGTAAAATTGTACATCTTGAAACAAAACAGGTCTTAAGCTAGTAACATTTATTGCAGAATTGTCCGCAAAGACTTGTAGCGTTATGGATATAATCTTTGCAAATAAACAAGTGTGATGTTTCCTTATTCTGGAGGTTGCAGGTCCGATTCTCATTACGGGCGACGCTAAAAAAATACAATTGCGAATTTCGTATGTCTTCTATCCAGTTCTGGCTGACGGAACAAGCGCATGCTACTTCCGTGGATTAAATAAAGAGTTCTGTTTGTAAAAATCTATCCAGATTTTCGCGTTTATGTAAAGATTCTCGAGATGTGAACATAACCATTAAAATGAGAATAGTAGTCCGAAGATTTCAAATAATACGAATTTGAAAATGCAACATAAAATAGTAAGGTGAGAAAGAAATAAAGAAAGAAAGGAAGAGAGATAACACAGAGGAGAAATAAAAAAGAATATATAAATAAACAATGTTTGAAAGCATAAAAGTAAACGAATCCTTGTATTTGTCATTTTGCAGCATATAAACTTATTTTAAGTTATTCAATATCCACACAATTTCTATTTCCTTCGCCCTGGGTTTGGGGTGAAGTTTCGGTCTATTCAGTTCTAGGTATTGCCCTTCCCCTTCTGTATGGAGGTCTGTTTATCACCTGTCTTCTTAAAATGCTTCAACCAAGAAATTGGATCGCAGCAAATTTTGCCTCAATCCAGAGTTCTGCCTATTTCGGTAATCTTGCCCCCCCCCGTTATAAACGGATACGAAGACAGGACTAAACTGTAACTATATCAATAGTACGATTGTACATGTAAAAGAAAGAATAGGTTTAAGACTCCAAACATACATAGAATTGTCCACAAGGATCTGTAACTGATAATGTACTAAGTAACACCCCATATGAGAATAGTAGTCCGAATAATACAAATAATACAGATTATCACTCATGATCGAAGAAATACATGGGCAACATTTTAATTTATTGAAGTTCAACGGGTAAATCATTCTGAACAAATGCCTTGTCACCACTGATTTGCTTGAGGGCAATTTCCATTTCTTCGCGACGTCATAACCGACCTATTCTAAACTTATTGTTTTATTGCAGGATATTCTCGTATAGAATCCATATTCATTACTTAAGGAATATTGCACAGATTAACATATCAACAGAGTGTTTTTGCTGCAGAATTTTTTTGTGGTTTCTTGATGACATATACGAGTATGTTGTGTTGACTTTCGCACAAGATTTTGGAAGGACAAAATAGTAGAACATAAAAGAGTTTAATATTTTTAAGGTATGCACTTTTGAAAATTTTCAAGAGCCAGCATACATTTTTCATTCTTGTAAGGGTTAGCTACAGAATTGTGTTATGTTTTTAAGACCATCCCTCTGTTTCAGGAGATACCGAATTGGTTTCTTTAAGAATACTTACATGGATCTTCCTCTTGCCATCTACTCAATGAGTGATGAAGAATTATGATGTATAGTGACATGAAAAAAAATAATAATGGCAGACGAAGGACTACTAGCAGTGTTTTTTTTTTTTTTTTTTTTTTTGTAAATCTTTCGCTGGACTTCAATATAATCCCCATCAGAAACATCCGATCATTAAACTGTTAGACACTGAAATCGACTGGAGAGTCCATCATAAATATATGATTAGGTTCATTGTCATCAACCCATTCCTTATGCTTTTTTTTCCTGAAGCTAAGTATTTTCGCTATCACTGAATACGCTTGGCCGTTAAATTGCTCCAACTTTCCATCAAACGGTATTCATTAATGCATGAACTTGTGTTAACAGACCACAGGCGACCAAGCGAACGCAACTTTCCCCAGTCAAACTACGAGTAATCCTACGTACGCCTTATGAATACTTCTTCGCCAACGGAGCTCTGGTGAACGGCGAGTGTTTTTTTCGAAAAATAAACCATATTAATTTGTGAATATGATTTAGATCAGTTGCTATTGCTATGTATCTATTGTTCTACAAATTGTTAAGGCATCTACCTTTAGCTTGATTAAGAATTTTCCCTACAAATAATACAAAATACATGTTAAAATAATCCATTATTCCGGAAGTGAGTTATACTTGAAAATAAAGTCTGTTTAAATTGTTTTAGTAAACCGTAATTTATCATTAATCGAGACAATTATTTCTATCGCTTAGTTATCTGTGAATATTTCTCGATCCGTCTCATTCTGTGTTGATTCAATTAGTGTCGAATGTCTATGTGAGAATTTCGAAAGAGACTTTCACTTTTTATCAGAATTGCCATCTAATTTATGCAGTCTATCTGTACACGCCACAAAAAACATTTATAAATTAGATGAAAAATAAGTTTCTTTATATCTGTAGTATAATAATAATAATAATAATAATAATAATAATAATAATAATAATAGTAGTAGTAGTAGTAATAATAATAATAATAATAATAATGATGATGATGATGATGATGATGATGATGGTGATGATGATGATGATGGTAATAATAATAATAATAATAATAATAATATACATTCTTCAGATGCCTCAAAAAGAATTATTTAATGATGCACTGCCCTTATTGCTGATTTCGGGGTTCCATCATATCGGCTCAAACAGAAACCTCGACTTGACTGGATGCAGCAGATCGTTTTTTAAAAAGCTATCAGCTATGTGTGCCGACATTGCAAATGAAAATCGCGTTCTGACAATCTTGGTCTTTTCTTTTTAACAACCGATCAACAGGCATCACCGTATGAGTTTAAGTAAGCACCGGAAATATACGAAACAAATTGAAATGTACTTTTTAGTACGTTTTCCTCCTATTTCCTTTGAAACTTTTATTCTGTGACTTTGATCGTTTGTACCAAATCCATTTGGATGCAGCTAGCTCCTTATTCGTTATGGCCTTCAAAATACGCGTCCTCACTGTTCACACTATACCTATTTTTTGACCTGCAAAACCCTGCAGCCAACATCCCTCGAATCATAGTGTACGTTTAGACTTTTCTCATGCGACGTTTCATGTCTTTGGGTATGTTAGTGCTATATAATCGTCTATATAACGTGTGTATGTATGTGCCAGGTTGCATAGCGTCTGTGCAACCGCTTTCATGCAAACGTGTCTCTTGATATCTGTATGATCTCAAACGTATATGTTATATACGTATATGTATACATCCATATCTGTATGTTACCGGGCCGTCTCGTCTGGTGTATTTTTTGTGTATGCGTAATATATATAAAGATTGAATTGAGCAGTTCACAAAACAGGACAAACACATTTTACATACCTTCTTGTAATCAAGACTAATAATAAACATCCATGTCTACTTGTCCCAGACAAAAGGAAAGCATACCTTCTTCAGGTTTGCTTTTGTTTAGATACTTTTCCACTGACAGAAACGCCACATCCCCTTAGTTTCTACATCTTCTCTAATGGGTTCAATCGATGCATCCACGGACTGCAGACAAAATCTATTCCAAGTCAATATCTAGTTAGTTTCCACCGACCCTAGTCCGCTCTCAAACTGAAAACTCACTAACTGACCTGTATTTCGTGAATATATTATAACTCGTTTCTTTGTTAGCTATCTTGCGTCACGCAACCACATCAGTCTTAGTATTTTAGTAAACTGTAATTTTATTGTTTTACTGAACTAAAAATTCCATCCCTATTTTATAATATTATCGAAGAACTCTGTATATATTATTGCTTCAAATATGTATTGCATTTCAATAACGTTCCTCTTGCATCGAGAACATTTCAATAACATTGCAACATGCTGCAGCGCCATTCCCTGATTTCTTGCTCCACCTTGAGCAAAACTGTAACATATTTATTATAAGAGGGTTCTTTCTACGGGATAGGAGGGCTGAATCTTCAACTGTATCTTCAGAAAGGATTTTTTGGTCTTATATAGGTTTCCTTCTCTCTTCATTCCTCCTGCCCGTTTTCCCATCCCTCTTCCTCCACTCCTTTGTGTTCTCCATCCAGCTCATTCCACTCTCTAAACATACACAGACAACCCAAGAAATGAGTCGCCCTGTGATAAAAATCAAAGTTATTTCCCTTTAGTTAGTTGATAGAAAACCAACTCCCCGTTTCCGGCGAAACCTGCACCAATTTTGGATAAAAAATGGATAATATGAATTTTTTTTTATATGAGGGGCGTTCCCAAAGTTATACCTATTTTTTTTATTCCGGTCGAATAGATAAAAAAGGATTGAAACTAGCTTGTTTTGATGACTGAACTTATGGATTCATGACATGAAAAATTCATTTCTCTGTTGCAGATATCCACGATGTCCTGGACGTGCGCCAGAAGCAAAATTGCATTTGTTGAATTTTGTGGCAAAAGTGTCTTGATAATAGTATTGAGAATAGTATTGACTATGTAGAAAAATAAATTCTGGGGCATAAAACGTCATTCGTTTTAATGATGCTGCTATCGTCTTCAATTTTTCGAGTTCAAAAATAGGAGGCTTAACTTTTGGAATGACCCTCGTATAATTCATCTGGCGCAACGCTGTTGTCATAGGAATATACTTTGTCGGTGTTTGTTTTGTAGTTTTATAGTTATAGCTGGACGTACACTCGTACGCACAGACAACTGCCCATTATTTGTTACGTTTTTTTAACTTTCATCACTATGAATTGAACTGACAATGAGGGCAGTCTACCCCTGCGAATTGAATAGAAGTATCAGTTCTTACTACATAAAGAGTATGTAAATAACGGGGTATGCAAAGCTCGAAACGCTGGCGATATAACTATTATGACGAAGATAACAATAACCTAAAGTAGTTTTTTCCTAAAAAAAAAAAACCCCACAAAAAAACAAAAACAAGCTTCACTTGATAAATTTAATTAGAATATCTCTTTCGAAAACGGATGTAACTTGATGAAACATGGTTTCGGGTCAATTAGTGTAATTCAGCTTTTCGAGATAAATTTTCCTTCTCCACTTCCGCGAGATTTTGGGTTGGTGGAGATGGGCCGAGGTAGGTGACGGGGTTACCGACAATAACAGGAATCGGAACAGATTCGTATGCAGGTGATGTAATTGAAACCGACGTTTTATGTTACCAATTCAAGGCGATATCATTCTTTAAATTTAGTTAGTTTTAGATATACTATGTAAATAGATGTGCGTTTTATCAAGTACATACTGTATTTTTTTCACAGAAATATACACACGCTAACACATATTGATATCTATCTACCTATTGATCTTTTTCTATCTCTCTCTCTTCTCTCTCTCTCTCTCTCTCTCTCTCTATATATATATATATATATATATATATATATATATATACAGTTGTGCGCAAAAGTATTCGACCCCTACCAAAATTGTCTTATTTCTTTGAATGGATACTTCAATAGTCTTTAAAACCTTCTTTAACGACTGTTCGAATAAACTGTATATTTTTCAACAAAAAATAATAAAAAGTAATTAGTGCTTGATGATATAAATAAATTTATTTACAAAAATAAAAATATGGATATTGCAAAAGTATTCGACTACTTTTCATTAATACTTGGTTGAAGCTCCTTTGACCTTGATTACTGCATGTAAACGTTTCCTATAACATCTAACGAGAATTCTACATCTGTCCACTGGAATTTTAAGCCACTCTTCTTGACAGTACTGTTTTAATTCAATCAAATTAGATGGTTTTCTTTTCTGTACCGCAATTTTTAAATCATGCCATAAGTGCTCAATCGGATTTAGGTCTGGAGACTGGGAAGGCCATTCTAGAACTTTCACCTTATTATTTTTTAACCATGTCTTAGTGCTCTTTGAAGTGTGTTTAGGATCGTTGTCCTGTTGAAAGGTATACCTCCTTCCATGCCCCAACTGGTTCGCAGACAGAACAAGACTTTCTTTCAGTATGGACTGATATTTTACTGAATCCATTCTTCCATCGATTATGGTTAATCTTCCAGTTCCATTTATACTGAAACAGCCCCACACCATGATTGATCCACCTCCATGCTTAAGGTTGGAACGGTATTCTTCACGTTATAAGCAGTATTTTCTTTTCGGCAACCATAGCGTTGCTGGTTGCATCCAAATAGTTCCACTTTCGTTTCGTCTGACCTAATTATATTATTCCAGTAATCAATAGGCATTTCTAGGAACTTTTTTGCAAAATTTAATCGAGCCTTTTGATAAGCTTTGGAAAGTAAGGGCTTCCTTCTGGCAATACGTCCATGCAATCCGGCTCGATTTAATGCCCTACGAATAGTTGACAAGTGTACATCTGAGCCAGCATTTTTCAAATCGTTCTGCACATCCTTTAGGTTAGATTTAGAGTCTATTGAAACTTGCCTAACAATTTTCCTAGCCCAACGTGTCGTAATTTTTCTTGGACGACCTGATCTTGGAAGACTTGATACAATCCCTTTTACTTTCCATTTTTTGATAATGGACATAATAGTCTACCGTGGTATAGAAAAACGTTTGGAAATTTTTTTATAACCTTCTCCAGACTGGTAGGCATCGATTACTTTCTTTTTAATGTCTTCAGAGTACTCTTTGTTCTTTGTCATAGTTGCAGATTTGTTGACGTTGAAAAAGAATATTTTTTTACTTGAAACAATTATTCAATCATTCAATATGGCATTGAAGTTCAATTTGAACTGATTTTAGATTCAGTAGAGTCATAAATATTATTTATAGGAAATAAATACAAGGTCAGACTAAAATAATAAACTTAATGATGCTTTTATTTAAACTTTAAATTAAAGGGGTCGAATATTTTTGCAACATCCATATTTATATTTTTTGTAAATAAATTGATATATATTATTAATCTCGAATTACTTTTCCTCATTTATTGCTGAAAAAATATACAATTTATTCATAATTAGCCGTTAAAAGGCGTTATGAAGATTTTTGAAGTATAGATTCAACGAAACAAGAAAATGTAGACAGGGATCGAATATTTTTGCGCACAACTGCATATATATATATATATATATATATATATATATATATATATATATATATATATAATGCAATCATGAAAGGAAGACGAAAACGTTTAAAATAAAGTTAACTTTGTGAAGAGAATAAAAGGAGGAAAAAAGGAAAAAAAATGCGTGAGTCAGCTGACCGGTTTCGCCCTCATTTTATCAAAGCTGTATCGAGAGATTTGAGTTAACCCCCCCACACACATATATACATCTCTCTGTCTCTCTTTATCTCTCTCTCTATATATATAAATATATACACACACTTATGTATACAATGTACTTTTTGTGTATGTGCGCGCATGTGTGCGCGTGAGTTCGTTCCCTATGGACTCTGAAACGGCTAGGTCGATTATTTTGAAATGTCACAGAAATGAACTTGATGTGTCTGAGATTTTTCTTAGACAGATTGTGCATCGGAATGCCCCCGATAAGTATCGAAAACGGAGACATCTGTTGAGTCTTATTCAATCCCGGGCAACGTCGGTTCTCCCCGCTAGTTCCCTATATATCTGGTTTTAAAAAACATTTTCACCCCAAGCCAAAGATAATGTCACTGAGACGTAAAAGACTACTGTTATTATGAGCCAGGTTTATACGGGATATCCTACGTGGGGATTTGTGCAACAAGATGTTTGTTCACATTACATTTACATTTCTGCATGCTGGTCAAGTCGGGGAAACATGGCAAAGGGATGGAATAAACTATTAGAGCAAACGGTTCTCAAGGGTTCTTGTTCACTGGGAAATATAGCACAGATTACTGAACTGGATGAGAACGCCTGGTAAAAAGTAACTAATTGATGTTAGAAGCTAAAAATATTACTTCAAGGCTAAAAACTTGTCAACGATAAATGTTAGATGGAATAGATTCTGACCCAGAAAACAACAATCATTCCCTCTTTGTCAGAAACATAATACATGGAATATGAGGATTAAAGGATGGAAACGAAAGTAATGCAGTTGCTGAAAGTAAACCAAAGATCAACTCTAGCGATTGTATAAAATGATGGTATATAATCTTTAATGTTGTTTGATTAAAAAGTTGAATCTAAGTCAGCATTAAATATGGCGGAATTCTCCGATTTCTTATGTTGTTCACACATAGAAACCCAAGAAGGGTACCGAAGAAAATCCAGTACAACATCGAAACATGGTAAAACTGGCATGAAGAAAAATTGAAGAAAATAAGTGCTAAGTGATAATTAATTCCAAATAACACCCTTTTGTAGGTTGAAGGTTAATTCCTCAGCACGGAAGATACTACGAATACAAATGTGAATAACTTATCTAGCACATCATGGCTGACGGAAGGAGAACTTATTCTAAGAAAAATCAGTCTCTATATATAAACGGCTATATGTCTGTCTGTCTGTCTGTCGGTATGTCTCTATATTTTCCAACTCTATCTCTTCCGAAACTAAAAATCGCAGAGCTGTGCTAGAGGCCTCAAATTATTGGATTTTTTTTTTTACGGGCACGTTCTTTTATGGATCTTTAGCCGATTAAAATTGTTTTGAAAGTCAAAAGCAGATCAAAATTGAAAAATAAAAATCGTTGAATATTTTGTACATTCATCTTAGTTTATTTTTCAATCGGTTTATATTCGCGTCTCGTTGGTACAGTTGTAACGTCACCAGCTTTGAATGTTTCGGTTTCGATTCTAGTTGATGGTACCTAAATACTTTTCTTTTACTTTTGAAATCAAGACTCTATAATAATATATACGAAATCTGGACAAATTTAAATATCATATTAAAAGAGTATTTTACGCCATCCCACTAGTGCAATCTCTTCTCTTCTCTTCTCTATTCTATCTTCTTCTTCTTCTTCTTCTTCTTCTTCTTCTTCTTCTATTCTTTCTTCTTCTATCTATTCTTCTTCTCTTCTCTTCTCTTCTTCTTCTATTCTATATATATATATATATATATATATATATATATATATATATATATATATATATATAAATAAAATGAACTCATTTTTTCCCGTCGGATTTTGACCTTAATAGGATTAAAAATCAAGATATTTCATGCAAATATAATATGCACAAACGGCAGAACAATATCTGAGGTGTGTTATAGGCTTATTAATTCTCAAATTCCTCGATAATCTTAGATTTCTATACTTTTTCTGCTGAGAAGTCACGGCCAAAATCGGTTAAGATCAATGGAAGTGGTAAAATATTTTCTCTCTAATAAATTCCTCCTCCCCCTGCCACCACTTAACACCGTTTGGGGATCGTTCACAAGGAACAGTTGAGAAGAGAACACCGGTTTGGCTTCGTAGTTCTTTCATGTGAAGTTATTTAAAATCACTAAACTAAGCTGCAGTGCTCTGTGGCGTAGTGGTTAGCTTGCTGGACAATTCACATTATATTTTCACGTTCGCGCCGACCTACCGTAGTCGTTTTTTTTTTTTTCCTAAACAACTGGAATGGATTTTTCTTGGTGGCCGAACTGTTAACGTTGCAGATGTTTTTTTTTTTTTCACACTTAATTTTCCTACTTTTACTCATGACTCCGGGTTTGATCCTTCCTACTTACCTACCATAACATTTTTTAAAACTCCCCCCCCGTCCCGGAAACAAACACTCGGGCAACGCCGGGTACCCCCGCTAGTAAATAATATTTTGCATTTAAAAAAAATCATCTGCTGACTCCGCTACTTCACAATCTTTTGTTAAAAACAATATCTATGTCTATCTCTCTCTCTCTCTCTCTCTCTCTCTCTCTCTCTCTCTCTCTCTATATATATATATATATATATATATATATATATATATATATATATATATATTGTTTTTATTTATATATATATATAAATATATATATATACATATATATATATACATATATATATATATATATATATATATAGGATTCAAAATGACATAATGAAAACATATTATAAGGTATTTACAGCTTCTCTTCCAATTTTCGGATTTTAATCATGTCAAAACGCACTTTATTTCCTTTACACGGATTGATTGTTGCTCTTTCTTTCGATGAGCTAAGGGCATAATGGATTCACTGATTAATATAATAATTAAGTGATTGATTTTGCGCAACGAAACAGATACTGTCAAGAATTGTAAAGTTCAACTGAATTAAAGGAATAAATTATAAGATAGTCAATATCATGAATTTTGGAATATAGTCTTTTGTCATTTATTCACTATATATATATATATATATATATATATATATATATATATATATATATATATATATATATGTGTGTGTGTGTGTGTGTGTGTGTGTGTGTGTTTACATCATTTTGCCATATTAATTGAAAAATTCTTCTATTAAATACCGTAAGGTTCTAAATAATTTTTGAACAAGTCTGATTTAGTAAAATACAAGAATCATTTTGTTTTGCTTTTTCCACTTTTGAAAAATATTATTCTGAAATTTCTTTGAATAAAAAAGTCTAACGAATTATTTACTGGATTTCTAAAATTTAAAAAAAAATGTTTGTTTATCGATGTAATATTGTGCTTGGCGCTACTTTAGTTTTTTCCGTACGTTACGCATTGAAAAAGGCCAAATACAATTTTGAAGGCTAAACTACTTTTTAAAAAGCCGGATTCGCGAAATGTGGCTTTAACAAGACTAATCTGCCAACCCTGGATTGAATATGAGTGACCTCGCTTTGATGTAGCCTCGTTTTCAAATAATATTATAATAATATATGATCATTGGTATAAAAGTATGAGAAAGAGACTCGCAGTAAATTCGACGAGCAACGTTTTACACCAAAGAAAGAATCAACGTAAAGTTACATGATAAGGAAACATTCAAAAGAAGAAGAAGAAGGAGAAGAAGAAGAAGAAGGAGGAGAAGAAGAAGAAACATTGTTTGCAAATATGTGCTGCAAAAAGTGGCAAATGTATGCTTGCCTCGTAGAGTGTGATTTTATTATTTGTATTAAACTATGTAGCACAATATTACTTTATAATTTTTCACTTTGTCTCATTTTGGTCAGTTATATATGTAAAATAAAATGTTATTATAAAACGTGTTCTTGGTCCTTCTGTAAAAAAACTTTATCAAAACATGTTGATTCAATATATTTCTTATTCCATGGAATTTCCACGGCACCTGCTAGTATATTGTATATTATTTTAAGTTGATTAATGTGCTTAACTATGTATATATACCCCTTCATAAACAGTATATATATACACTCGTGAGCAAAAAAAAAAAAAAAAGATTGGCCAAACAAATTTTATACATTTTATTGCACTAAAGTTATATTGAACAAGGAAACTTAAACGAGACAAATAATACAGAGCAAGATATTTACTTTAATAAATGCTTAGGATGGAATCGCATTCTTTTCTTTAATTTCTTTAAAAGTCAATCCTTTTAGACATGCTCTCAACCAAAGTGGAACTCTGTGAATTGGAGATGCTATTCCATTCGTTTTGCACAGCTTCCCACAGTTTGTCACTGTTCTCAAAAGTTCTTCCGTCCAATGCAGAAGATATTATAGGCCAAATAGTCTCGAATGGGTTTAAATCGGGACTTTGACCTGGCTAAAATATCATATCAATTGAATTATCAGAACACCATTTTTGTGACTTTAGCAGTGTGTGCAGGGGTGTTATCGTGTTGAAAAATAATGGCTTCTCACATCTAATAAGTTCCCCAAACCTGCTGGAGTTAAAGTTCCTCATACCATTATCCCTCCATTCCCGTGTTTAAATGTCGATTTTATGCAACTTGGCGAAAATCTTTCTCCAGTTCTTTGATTTCACCGTTCGGGAGCATCAGGAGCATCACTAACAAAACAAAATCTATATTCATCTAACCAGAAAACATTCCTGAACCAGTCTTTATCTTTCTTGAACCAAGAAAAATCTCTATCATTGATGTTTTTCTTTAATAAAAATGGCTTCTTTGTGCACCTTTTAGAGGAAAATCCCATTTCTTTCATTCGTCTAGCTATTGTATATCTAGAAAGATAATTTCCAGCTCCTGTTTTGAATTCTTTGCTATGGTCAACATAAGTTTGTTTTCGATCCTCCAAAACAGTTAATTTAAGCCTGTGGTCGTCCTTCAAAATGGATGCTCTAGGGCGACCAGATCCAGATTTCCCTTTTTCTAAGCGTTTGACTTTGAACTTTTGACCAATTCACTTTATACCAGAAAGAAATGTTTTCACATTCAATTTTCTTAAAATAAAAAAAATCTGCTTGTAAATCATTTTGGACTGCTTTAATCCTGCAACTCGGTTTTTTTTATGTCTTTGCTAAGATGCGGTTTTACCATATTTAGGATTAATTTTTCCACTTATTATTATATGCTATAATAATAATGATCTGCATAATAGACATTTTCAGTGAAAATTAACAAAAATTCATGGAAAAATATTGAAAAATCGATTCCTTTCTTCTCCTTGGCCCATGTTTTTTGCTCACGAGTGTATGTATATAATAATTTTTGCTCACGAGTGTATATATATATAATATTTTCGCAAAACCAAGACAACAAAATATAAAATAAAAATATCATATGGTGTATTTTCTTATGTATTATAATTATTTCATAACTATTTGGACAAATTTAAATATTATATCATTTAAAATATTCCAAAAATAGCTACTCTTCAGACGGCAAAATGCAGTTTATTAGTTAATTATTTTCTTCGCATGTTATTTCTTCAGAAGGAACTGTATTTAAAAAGTTTATTTAAATAATATTAATTAAAATTTATCTGCATCCCATACTGATTATGTCACTAATTAAAATTTTTTATTTATTTTTTTTCAAGCCTTATCATTATGCAAGTATTTTATTTATTTTTTAAATATTTATTATCCATTATCATTTATAATACCGCTACGTTGTAAGGAAGATAACTCTATTTTTCCAATATTTATTTGATAGAAATTCCATGTATTCTTATTTGAGTATTCTGACTTTAGTATTTATCAATCTCCTTTGCTTCATTTAAAAATTATAGTTCTAACATTATCATCAGATGATGGGTTTTGTGCCGAAATGTCTTCGATAAGTATCGATAATCGATAATTGAAATAATCTGGTGAAAGAAGGAACTGGCGATTTTGACCAAATTTAACACCTTAAAAATCACAAGTGCATCCGAGAAGTTTTATTACCTTACACGAGAGAGTTCATTCAAAATGAATGTTTCTGTTTAGAGCACAATTGAAACATGATATTTAATTTTTGCCTTGTAAACTTTAATTCAAACCGTTATATATAAAAAAATAACGGTATTTTTAAGACCTTCCTCAGCGTAGCAAAACTCACCCCATGTTAAGAACGGCTTTTCGAGGTTGCGGGTGTTTATTCCGAAAGCCGGTCTTAACATGGGGAGGTTGGGGTGTTTATAATACGCTGGAGTACGTCGTAAAAATTTACCAGCTGCACCACTTCTACTGCATCACTATACGTCCTCAACTAGAGCAGACAATTAATTTTGATTTCGATGGCAATAAAAATACGGAATTGTGAAACATTCGTTTATCATCATTCAATTCCGGGCAACGTCAGATCACCCTGCTAGTATATATATATATATATATATATATATATATATATATATATATATATATATATATATATATAACTTGTACGTGCATATGCGTATGAATGACTAGACGGGTAGATATCGATGATTAGGTGGTATGTGAATTCCATTTCACTTTTTAAAGTTTCACGCTTCGTTCCTATCAGAAATCATGTTGTCAAGAATGGATGCCTGAAAATAAATTCATCGCAACAACTGGAATCTCTTTATCTCCCCCATCTATTGAAACATGAAAGGTGTGGGTCCGTCACGAGAGCCCCATAGTCTTTATGACTGAAACCGTCTGTAGGTAGGCATCTGTATATTCGCTAGCGACCCTTTCCCGTCCACACTCTCTCACGCTGAAATAACAACGCATCATCTATAAAATTCCGTGTTTTCGCAAAGTACTCTCACCTCTTCGCACCCGCACAATATTTTTTATGTGCTGGGTTGGAAGAGGATGTGAACGTGGGTGGAGAAAGATATGCTTGCGGCGAAGAGAAGGTCAAAGGAGGACGAGGCGTTGAGCAAATATCTTAGATCTCTTAGGAGGAATGACAGCAGAGGTTTACCATCGTCAAAGACGCAGTGCTCTCCGTTTTAAAAAAGAATACACACACACACACACACACACACACGCCACATTATTTACCATTTTCCTTATCATTTAAGTCAGAATATTGATTTAAGTCAGAATAAAAAGGTCTGGTGCGTTTTTAAAATTTAACCTATTAAAAAACACAAACTAAATTACAGAAAAAATATTTATGGTGTACGTACTCATCACGAAACGAAGATATCATATTCCAAAAAATCACGTAAATTGATTAAAGTATATATTTTAACTAAGAGCACGATTTTCAAATAATTTTTACTGATTTTAATAAGCAATTGTAGGCATTAGAAAACTCCGTAGTTCAAGTTGAGTTGTCTCTTATTCATTTATAAAACATGCCTGACCCAAATAATATCTCGCTTTGTCATTAAATTTGATTTACTACTTGGTAAATTTAGATGATTTTTGGAATATGATATCTTCGTTCCGTAATGAGTACTACATCATAAATTTCGAAGAAAAGAAGATTTTTCTGTCTTTTTGTTTTCAAAAAAAGGTTTAATTCTTAATATGACACGCTAATCCATACCTTACGCAGTCGACAATCTCCTTTCATATCAAATCTCCTCTCTTTACCAAAAGTAAAAGGACTTCTTCTTCTATCCATTAAACATCACTCCCCCCCCTTATTTAGAGTTGAGACGTTTTCTTAAATTACGCAAGTTTGCTCTTCAGTTTTCGCGGCTCAACAGGCCTACTGTCCCCAAATTCCACAACATGGAATCATTTGCTCTTAAGTGTTTCCTGACCGGAAAACCCTCCTGCGATCTAGGGTATCCATGCTTCGGAAATGATTTATCCAGGAGGACGAACGTTCCGGATAACCATATAAGCGTCTGTGTGGAAGAAATTGGATTTTCCAGCAAGACAACCTTCAGTCCTGATAGAAGCATTTTCAAGCATTGAAATGTACTTCAATGATGTCTGCAATCCTTTCACTACTTGCAACTTTAGGGACCCAGCTGACGAGAAAGCACCCCAAATCATTAAAGACCCTCCTCCACTATGCCGAGTTTAAAAAGTCTCTTTGGGCAAATTTTTATCATGCCAATAGTGTTGAAATCCATCTGGACCACCTAGATTAAACTTTTTCTCATCGGAGAAAATTACATTTTCCCACTTCTCTTCATCCCAAGTCTGGTATTTGGCGTCATATTTAAGTCGGTTAGTTTTGTGCTGTTCAAGAAGACGTGTTTTCTGCAGTCGCTTTAAATGATTGAAACCCTTCATTTTCAGATGCCTTCTGATGGTTATAGGACTACATTCTGCTGCTGTTTGGCTTTTCAATCGACTTGACCTCATACTGGAGTTTTTTTTTTAAACTTCTTCTGATACGGCGATCCAGTGATGGGGTTATTTTTTTTTTGGTCGACCTGGATTCTTTTTGTGCCCATATTGATCTGGATTTCTTAAACACATTGTGATGACCGTTTTGCTACGATTCACTTCGTTTGCAATGGATCTATGGGAGAGTCTACCCCTATTAAGCTCAAATATACTTCCTCTCTCAAACTCTGATAATGGTTTCCCTTTTGCCATTTATAATTTCGTAAGATGTTTTTTATCCACTAACAAGTTGCTTTTAGTAACATAGAAAACATTTCGTATTAATTTTTTCCAAATTAACCGATTTTATTAAAGTGGTCTTATCATTTTCACCAGGTGAAAATGTTTGTTTTTTAAAAAATAATTATTAGATCAGGCTTAAGGTTTCGAATGAAGCAGATTTCATTTTTTCCATCATATTTTCCCTTTTGGCAATGGTTTCAACCATTTGTTTGATTCAAAATTCGATAATATGCGTAAACGCTTACTTTCTTAAGTGGTCTTATGATTTTGACCAGGACTGTCAGCTACTCTGATGAGTCGTAGACGACGAAACACGTGTCAGTGGATAATTATATTTTAAAAATAATATATATATATGGCGCTACCCATTTAGGGGTTACCAAATTGGTCAAAGAGAAAATTATTCCCAACTCGCATTTAGGTAAAAATGCACTTTCGTATAAATAATTGAATTCGTTCAAAGAGTATCGCTAACAACAACAAAAAAAAAACAAAAAACAAAAACAAATAAATAAATAAATATATATATATATATATATATATAATGATATATATATATATGTATAGTACTAATTTAAAAAGTTAAAATGTATGGGATATATATATATATATATATTCCATACATTATATATATATATATATATATATATATATATATATATATATATATATATATATATATATAAACAAACAACATCTAAGTAACACGCGATATATCCAGACAGTCGTGCGAGATGGGTGAGCGGTAAGGGGTTTAGGCTCATTATCGTGGGGTCCCGATTCCGAATCTCGCTAGATTAAGCTACTCTGATGAGTCGTAGACGACGAAACACGTGTCTGTGGATAATCATATTTTAATCATATTTTTAAAATAATATATATATCGCTCCCCATGTGGGGGTACCAAATTGGTTAAAGGGACAATTATTCCCAACTCACATATAGGTAAAAATGCACTTTCGTAAATAATTGAATCCATTCAAAACATATCGCTAAAACAAGAACAAACAATATATATATATATATATATATATATATATATATATATATATATATATATATATATATATATATATATATATATATATATATATATATAGTACTGATTTAAAAAGTTAAAAAATAACTTCGGTGCCATTAACTAGGATCGAAACCGAAACATTTAGCGCTCCAGACACTTTCTTTTCCGTTTGAGCTATTGGCAGACAGATAAGAAAGATGTCAAATTAAACCACTTCAAGTTATGAATAAATTTGCGCAAAAGTAATAGAAATATGTCGGCAAGCTGAAATTAAGATTTTGCATTTCAACTTGCCGACTTATTTCTGTACGTGTCACTGATCCATCCAAACAAAGATTTTACTCGTTATAAATTATCCTTGCTGTATGATTACTATTTCTTGCTAATTCCAGTGTTATGTCACCAGCAGTCCAAGAGATTGTCGGTTAAATACAGGGTGTTTCAAAAGTCTTGGGAACATTATGAGTTATTAAAAAACGTTATGTTCCCAAGACTTTTGAAACACCTTGTATATTGACACAGACACACACACATACATCTACTGTTTTATTGATATGGATTAAACTTTTAAAATTTTCGGCGAAATGCTAATTTTATTAATTAAACTAGTAAGCCGCCCGGTGTTGCCCGGTCGTAAATATGCATAAATATCATATTTTAATTAATGCAAAATTCTTATTTATTATATAAAGAAATACTGTATGTAGTAAACGTTAGGTTAAATTCCTTAAAAAAATGAAATAGAAACGGAAACTCAGTTCACTTTTAAGTAAAAAAAAAAAAAATACTCAAGCTGAGATTGAAACTAACGCTAAAGACAGTGAGTCAAGTATTATAAGCATTAGACCAGCTTGACACATAGTTCCAAAAGTGTTTACAAATCTACTTTTTTTTAACATAAGAAATCCGGAATCATTAGTAAAACAGTTATCAAAAAGACAAAAACCCGATGACCTCCCACGCACCAATTTTTAAATTTTGACTCCTTTCTCGATAAAAACAGATGAAAAAGTTTTCCACGTGCCTGAATGCCCTATATACCAAATACCAAGTCTAGATCAAACATTCGTTGAGTATATAGGTTGTGTGCGTGTATGTGTATGTGCGCGCGCGTGTTTGTGTGCATTTGTGTGCGTGTGTGTTATATATATTATTTATGTGTATATAAAATAGGTTGGACTCTTTAGTAGAGTATGTAACGGTTCAACTTAACGGAAAGATTTTCTCTCGTTAATTAGGACAGAGCTATATGGATATTCACTAATAAAATCAGATATACAAAAACATAATTCTTCCTACTTTAATAGTGATAGTAATAGAGTGCGTGTAAGATTACTCACTGTTGTGAAAGAGGTTGTCATTCAGCATACAATCTGTATCCACATTGAAGAGCCTTGATACGACGAGACAGATACCTGTTAATTATATAAAGTATTGTAAGAGGTGATGAAATTTAAAATAAAATAAATAAATAAAAAAAAACAAAATATTTTTGCATACGTTTTTTTTAATTTGTGAATGTTTAGATATGACTACAAAAGTAAATTTAAAAAAAAAACACCGAATGAAAACAACTCTAACAATCAAATACTGGGAACTCAAAGAATGTAGACGTTCGCCGGTAGTCGAATGGAAAATAGTAAGACAAGCAAACACATGTAGAGACCTAGACGATCCATATAGATTATGCCTTCATGAAAAGTTTGCTATTCTATACTTTAAAGAACCCCAACATATTAAACTGTAGGGGAGAAATAGCGAACAACTGTGTTCACAGGATAAACTTTACTCTAGGATAGCGGTACAAAATAACTTTGAAATTAACGATAACAATAGAAAATAAATAAATAAAATAAACATACATATGCTTAAACTATCATATATATATGTATATATATGTGTGTGTGTATATGTATATATATATATATATATATATATATATATATATATATATATATAAACTAACATAAAATGATTTTAAAAACTCACATTTAACCTAGATTTAAAATAGGCCAGAACACTATATATCTACGCTCCCCGCTAAAACAGCTCACACAAAAACAGAGGTAAACCGGGCCTTTGTCCTGTAAGTGCCTGCTCATTGGCTGATTAGGAAGGGTGCGGTGGAAACTAGAAAGCTGATTGGCTAACTAAAAACTCAATAGAATGTGCGTATATAAAAACGCGAGACAACCAAAACTCCTCGCATAAGCCTGATGAATCCTAGCGTGGATGAAACGCGAAATATTCTGTGTAGCTTAATTGACATATATATTTTATAACTTACTACCTAGCTCTACCTACGTATTGAGCACTGTTGAAGATTTACGCATGAATTTATACTTTCGTATATTAATTTATGTGATTAAATTAAGTAGTCATATATATATATATATATATATTTGTGCGTGTGTGTATATATGTATATATAAATGACTGTTCGAACTAAACTTACACATATATATCTAATGACAGTTCGAACTGAACTTATGCATATATAGAAATGATTTTTCGCATGAGACTTATATACATATAAAAATGACTGTTGAATTTAACTTATGCTCGTACATAGTAATGATTGCATGTTATCTCTATTCGAACCTGAGACATATGGTGAAGTTGAAAGAAGTTGCCTTTATAAGCTTCTCTCTCTTCATCACCGACGATTAGATACTTATTCTTATCTAGCCAGAATAAATGTCTTTACTAATTGAAGAAGCCTCTTGTTTTGATAGGCCCTTAGAAATTATTTTTGCTGTAGATTTATCAATTGAAGACGTGTGTTCAGTCTGCTGCTAATGGCGCAGGGAAATAGCTGAATCATTTTACCGTCCCAGAAAATGCCTGACTCCGGAATAAATCATTTACATATATAGCAGCTAAATACGCCCAAAGATAGACGACTGCTGCTACACATAAGCATGTGTGACACTAACCCCTCTGCTTTGGTAGAGTACAAAATCTGCTTAGAAATCTAGTGGAGGCGATCTTTCCTACTTCTTTACATCTCATTTTTCATAGAAAGGGTGTTGCTAGTCAAACTGCTCTATCGTTACTTTCATAGTAATTGCTTGCCTGAGTTCTCATCTTTTGTGCATCCTTTAAGACATTCACAGCAAGAATTCGCCTTTCGCCCCCTCCCATCAAAAACCAACTTCTCTTTCTTCGTCCAGATGCCAAACACGAAGAAGAATTCCTAAGGACACAGCTTTTTGGCGGGGCTTCATAACTATGGAAAACATTACCGCAAGACTGCTTTCTTTATTGATTACAACCTGATCATCTTCAAGTTCAATACCAACACATATAATCAAGAACAGCCACATGAAATGTTTCGGTTGGTGAATGGCTGTACTACTTTAGGGCTCTTGCTAAAGTATAGAAACGTATCTGAAATTTGATTAACCTCCACTCTTTCATCTCTGCAACCTATCTCTCATAGACGTAATGTTGCTAGTCTCAGTCGTTTTTATAAATATTACGAGCCTGGGTGCCCGGTGTTCCCCGGGTGTTTGTAGATGTGTGTTGAGCAAAATATAAAAAATAAGTGGTAGTAAGGCAGGCAGACTCGAACCTGTACCGCGAGGGAGGAAAAGAACGTGAAAACACACACACACACACCCACACACACACACACACACACACAAATCATGACGTCTTTGCTGTTGCGCTTATCGCCAAACGGGAAGTGACGTCCCTTTAAATTAAAGCTAGTCAATCGAAAAGAGAGGATGCCTTTAAATATATAAAAAAAGCAACTCCTCCCTGTAGAAAAGTGTGAAAGGTAAGGAATTAATTTAATTTTTGGCAAATTTTCCGATATTTTCGTCCGAAGGACCGTGCTTCAAAACGATATCGATCTCATGAAAATCCGTCGTTTCCGTCGAAAGTTTTAGGTAGATATACATACATACATTTAAGCAGACACATTAAAGTTATATTATATTTATATTATATTTATATATATTATATTTACATTATATAATATATGTATGTATGTATGTTTTTTTCAGAATTGTCGCATTGTTTACCGGCTTCCTTTGTTCCAGCTCATTTGGCTCGTTCGTCTTTTGGTCTCCATTAATTCTCTGTTTTAAGCATTTAGATAAAAAATCCGTTGAGTATATAGGCTGAGAAGTATCCTGACACACATTATCACTTTTATAGATATATAGCTGAGATTAAATAAAAAGTAGTTACAATTGATTTATATATTGTATTGAAAATTTTAGAGAAAATATGCAGTTTATAAATAATAATGATCGTTATATATATATATATATATACATACATATATATATATATATATATATATATACACATACATACATACACTATTATTTGATCAATAATCGTGCACCTGTATTTTCTTCGTCTTCCGACTAGCAATTTTCTAAAATCATAGTAATCCTTAGCCTTAGTTTGCTTTTGGCCTTGATAAGTCATGGCACCATCGTAAAAAATTAGAGATTACGAATACATTATATATGTTATGTTTTTAATTCAAAATATCATTTATTTTAAACTTATAAAATATTTTCGAGAATTCTCTTTGATAGATGATCGATAATAAAATTCTTGCGGTTCAATAGGAGACAAGCCACAAAGGCCCTAGTTTATAAATCACATTCTAGTGTTTTTCTAAAACATATGCTTTTAAAATAAGCTGGACATCAAGAAATTCCTGTTTACTATACAATACCATCAAATTCTGTAAAACAATTTACACATATACACAAATATACACCTGTACACCAACATAAACAAATTTGATATATTTCATGTATGGATTTTCAGCATTTGGTTTTACAGTGCTCAATACGTGAATATATATATATATATATATATATATATATATATATATATATATATATATGTGTGTGTGTGTGTATGTGTGTGTGTGTAAATTAACTAAAATGCTCGAATATATTGATAAACTGAACTTCAAACAAATATTTTTCAAAGGTGCTTTATACCAGGTAAAGCTTTATACATATACATTGAATTAACATTAAGCGTAGCTCACGCAAATATATTACATTTCAGCGAGCCATATGCTTCGTCAGAGCCGAAAGTTAATTATAAAAATAAAAATCATTTATTGGTTAATAAACAAAGTTAGAGATTTGAGACACTCAATTTCTCTTAACAAGTCTGTCGAAACTTATGTCTTGCTAAAACGTAATTGGATCTGCGTATACTATGCTTAATGCACTAAACGTGCCTACTTGCAAGTAGACTGTAGTTTAAAGGCATAAGTTATTCATTCAAAATTTCGGTTACGTAGCCGAACTGACGCTTAGTTCAGAAATACACACTGTCCGCATAGATAAAAATCTCACTATAAGCAATAGAAGAGAAAATAAATTGAGAGAAATCTATATATGAAAGTAGATTTCTAAAGTTTACGGGTATGTTAAACCCCTTTCCCACTACCCTAAACCGCAACACTTTTTTTCTTTACCATCTCTTTTAATCCACGTTTCTTTCTTGTTTTCATTCTTTATTTCTTTGTTTATTTAGTTTGCCTCCTATTTATTTTATTTATCTCATGTTCCACTCAACTACACTGGTGCTACCAGATCAGGCTATCTGAAGATATTGGCTGACTGAGACGAGATGCACCTAATATTGACGCTTTTTGTTTTTCGACTTCCTTTTTGCAAAACTTAATTATGTTCTGCCAACCCCAAAACAAAAAACAACACACCTTTCCCCATTTTTCTTTTTCTTATTACTCTTTCTATCTCCCTCACTCCCTGACTTGTTTCCTAACTTGAAATGTACCAAACATTAATACTGCAACTCTTTCCCCTCTCCACTTGCATAACTCATTCATGTTCTGCAGGAAAGGGAACAAAGACGTTAAAACCCACTAAAAAACAACCAAACCAAACACTACAAACTAACGATTGAAGATACAAAGAGCTTGAAGAATAAAAACCTTCTACAAAATAACTGGATGCAACATGAATAATATGTCCAAAATAACTGGATTCGGCATTAAATAACCCGAAAAGGGTTGCTATGTCGTTGGTTGGTTGGTTGTTTTTGTTTTACGGCATATCAACCCTTTTCGAGTTATTTAATGCCGAATCCAAAGATTTTGAAGAAAAAATGTTTTAATAGAATATATTTGTTATTTTCACGTCGGTTTCTATTTAATCCATAGTTGGGACCCTAACATGTACTACCACTTCGGGTCAGAGTGGACCTGGGAGCAATGGTAATTAAAGGGTGGCTCCACACTCCCCAAAGCCCACAAGCTGGGGCCTCACCACTGGACATAGTTTAAGGTCATATCCAGAACCCCCATTGAGGGACTTTTACCCTCTGCAGGTGGGCAGTCGGCGTATTCTAATGCCCCACCGGCAGGGTCTAATATGTCGTGAAACAAAAAAAACAAACAAACCTAACTCTACTACAATCAACAAATATTTGGTCAAGATCAAAGTGTAGTATCTGTTCTTCAGATGCTGCACTTCCATTTCTTGTTCTCTTTTGGTGGAGGAGCAGTCCTTCACGACTGAGACAATTTTTTTTATTTTTGTACCTTTTCTCCACGTTAAAAAACGACCCTGGTGTCTAACTATGTCCCGTGGGGAGGCGTTGTAAATAGGTACAATCAACAAATATTTAGAACCAAAATTACGAGTTAAATCTTGTTTCATTGTAATGATTCGTCTTGATAACAGAGCGTTGCTGAAGAATCGCTCGTTAACATGTAGCCAATAATGTTTGTATAAATAATCAAATATACTATAATAAGCTTCTAAGTATTAGAGATCAATAATAGAAAAAAAATCTGGTTAATGAAGAAACAGTCCAATTTTGACCAAACCATCACCAAGTGTATTTGAGAAGTTTTATCAACGTACAATCAGGAAGTCTCAGTGTATAAAATCAGCCGTAGGTTTTTTGGTAAGACTGGGGCGCGTTCGAAATGAATGTTTCTGCTTAGAGCACAATTA
>NC_136493.1:93151622-93171622 GCF_053919585.1 Euprymna scolopes
TGGTGAGGAGAGCGGCTAGTCTCCCTGAAGGATTAAAAACAAGACCTTCCAAAGGGCGAATGAACCCTTTTTCGGGGTCAACGGCCAACTAGCACCGTGTATATTTGTGTGTATGTATATATGTGTTGAGGTGGAGAGGGCTCCCGTAAGCCGTGGAGAAAGGCAACCTTTCTAGGAGACACAAATCTCTGCTTAAAAAAAAAAACCATAAAGCGGGAGACTAGTACCCGCATTAAGCTGGTCTGCAGTTTAATTTGTTGCTGGCTATCTTACTCTTGCTTGTTGCTGGATTTCAACATTTTGAACCAAGAGAGAGACTTAGCTGTCGTACAAAGCTAAGACTTTGTAACATGATCTTTGTATAGATACTCCCTCAGATATTGGGCTCATGGAATTAAGTGTCTGAGGGAGTGGAACTCGTCTGACAAACGTTGCAATCATATATATATATATATATATATACTAGTATTTCAGCCCGTGGTTGCCCGGGTGTTTGGAGGTGTATGTTAAGAAAAAAAAACAAAAGAAAGTGGTAGTAGGAAGGTAGGCTCGAACCCGTACCGCGAAGGAGGAAAAGAACGAAAAAAAACTGACGTCTTTGCTGTTACGACCATAACCGTTGTTGTTACGTTGTTACGATCAAACTGGGAGTGACGTAGGTCTTAATTAAAGCTAGAGGATGACTTTCAAAAATATCGGTGAAAAAAGCGACCCCTCCCTGTAGAAAAGTGCTCAGGTGAGGGTGAATCTAATTAATGTTTTTAGCCAATTTTTCGGTATTTTTCGTCTGAAAGGTTGAGCTTAAAACGATACTGATTTTGTGAAAATCTGTCGCCTCTGTCGAAAGTTTTAGGCAAACATGCAAACATACGTACATGCATTTATACATTGATAGCTCAAATTTTCGACCCAAACCAATTAAAAAGCTTGCTCTATCTCTGAATATCCTTTATGTAAAATTTCAAATGTTTAGGCAAGAAATTGTCTGCGTAATTTGGTAGAGACCGTAGAGGACAATTTTTTAAAGTTTGACCCCTATTATGACCCCTTAACATTTATTGTTTTGAGCTCAAATTAAGTTATTAAGTTAGATCCATGTCCAAGTAACCTACATCTAAAATTTCTAGTGTTTATACCCAAAATTGGCGGAGGAGTTCTCAAAAGTCAAATCGTTGCACTTTTACCTCCTTACAGCCAAATTTCTGGCCGAAAATGGATTACAAAGATTTTCCCAAATCTCAGTACCCTGTATATTAAATTTCGAGTCTGTAGACTTTAAATTGACAAAGTTATTGCGTAGGAAAATGTACACAGACACACAGAAAGATAGACAGACACACACGTTAACTTATATATATATATATATATATATATATATATATATATATATATATATATATATATATATATAGTTATGAACATATCTATGGCAATTAAGTTAAACAGAATATTCCGCGTTTCATTCTCGTGAGAATTCGCCAGGCATAAACAGAGCTAGGTAGTAAGCTATGAAAATATATATGGCAATTAAGCTACACAGCATATTCTGCACTATATTCTTGTGAGAATTCGTCAGGGATAATAGCCATTATTGAAAATCCATGGATTAAGGAAATATAGTTCTTTTCCGTATATTCCTAGTTTTAAACATTAAATTCTTAACTTGAATATATTTTAATTTTTATTATTATTTCGGACTATTAGTCTCATCTTTATTAGTTGTTGTTTTTGGATCTTTTTATTGGTTCACAACGTTTCGGCGAACTTCCTCTGACCTTCGTCAGGTGGTAACCGCGACGGATAGGAACTTCGAATCTCCTAACTGCATTCTCAGCCATCACTGCAATCCGTAGTTGTTGTCGTCTCACCACATTTTTGACCAATAATAAAGATGAGACTAATAGTCCGAAATAAAAATAAAAATTAACATATAATGCTCATCTAAAAAAAATGAATTCCAATTAAGGAATAATATATATATATATATATATACCAATCGGTACGGACCCGACTATGGAAGATCAGATAATAAATAAAAACGTGGATTTATAAGATCAAAGAATCCAACCTTGATCGCCCTTCGGGGCCTGTGGCGCAGTTGATAGAGACGTTGAATCTCTACGGTTCCAGAACATTGTCTGAAGATAGCGGTTTCAATCCCACCCAAAGCGTGCCAGAGGTAATTGGTCAAAAATGTGGTGAGACGACAACAACTACGGATGGCAGTGATGGCTGAGAATGGAGTTAGGTGATTCGAAATTCCTATCCGTCGCGGTTACCACCTAACGAAGGCCAGAGGAGTTGGCCGAAACGTCGTGAACCAATAAAAAGATCCAAAAACAACAACTAATAAAGATGAGACTAATCGTCTGAAATAAAATAGAAATTAACATATAATGCTCATCTCAAAAAAATCAATTCCAATTAAGGAATAATATATATATATATTGAATATATTTGTATGTATGTTGTAATCTACAGAATTTAACTTTGATCATTACACTTATATATATATATATATATATATATATATATATATATAAATTACCCTCGACTAAATGTTGTGCACACACACATATATCTATATCATTCAAACCCTACCATGTTTGAATATATGGTTAAAGGTTTGTTTTGCTCATTTAGAACTGCTTTAAAGCTTCACCGCTCACTCATTTGCGACCAAATTTCAAATAATTTTGACAGTTCACAGGTCATCTTCTCAGCTATACTTTTAAATAAAAAAAAAATCAATTTTCGTTCATTAAAACAAAAGTTATAATAAAATTACTGGTGTTCAAAAGTCTTCAGAATCAGTAAGGAACCTGAGAGAGGTTTTCTTCTGATTGGCTGTTGGTTATCATTGCAACATTTTCAACATTGACGTTTTAAAGACGATTTCTTTTGATTGGCAGTGGGTTAACATAGCAACTTTTTCGTTTCGGCACCTTCATAAATTAAAGCGGGAATATCGCTTGCAGGCCATCTTACTTGGGTTATATAAAGAGAGTTAACAAAACTAATGCTCTATTCCGTGCTACGGCTGATAATATTTCGCTTACGATGTCGTCCTTTAATTCTGTTTCTCTCTTTTTTGTCCCTTATTTCTGTTTATTTACTCAATTACATTTTTATTTGATTTTTTATGCTAAAAAAACAAAAAAACAAAGTGGTAGTAGGAAGGCAGGCTCGAACTCGTACCATGAAGGAGGAAAAAACGGGAAAAAATCTGACGTCAATTTAAGAAGTTGGTAATAATTTTTATGGATTGTTGACAATGCGTATGATATTGAACAACAAAAAAGAAAATATTATTTCAAAGCAAAACCTGGCAAAATCATGAATTACATAGAAAATGCGAGCATGAACAGTAATATGGTTAAGATTAAGCTTAGAAAATAAACGGACTAAAGTAAACGGACTAGTAGTTACAAATGGAAAAGAAAAAGACAAGATATTCTAGTAAAAAATATAATAAGTTTATAACTTAAAATATTGCAGTGTTAAGAATTTATATATAATGTTAAATTGATTTTTTTAAATTCCTGATGCTACAATATTTTAACTTATAAATTTATTATATTTTTTACTAGAATAACTTGTATTTTTCTTTTTACAGTTTTAACAACTAGTCCTTTTACTTTTCCAAGTTTAATCTTAACCATATTACTTTTCATGCTCGCATTCTTCTATGTTATATATATATATATATATATATATATATATATATAGTTTTTTATATATATAATTATCCACTGACACATGTTGCGTCGTCTATGACTCGCCAGAGTGGCTGAACCTAGCGAGATTCGAAATCGGGACCTGTGGTAAGAAGCCTAAACTCCTACCATTGGACCATCTCACACGACTTTTTGGATATATCGCGATTTACATAGATGTTATTTATTTGTTTTTATTTTTGCGATACCTTTTGAATCAATTCAATTATTTATACGAAAGGGCATTTTACCTATATGCTCAAATAGGGAGCGGGGTATATATTGTTTTTTAAAATAACATTATCCATTGACTCGTGTTTCGTCATCTACAACTCGTCAGATTGGCTGACTCTGACTCTCTCTCTCTCTCTCTCTCTCTCTCTCTCTCTCTCTATATATATATATATATATATATATATATATATATATATATATATAATAAATTCCACAGCCAAACAACGTCGCAGCCCACAAGAGCCATGACAGTCAAAGAACCGGAGGTCCAAGACTCGAGTTTCGCCGTCATTTGGGCTCATCAGTTAGACACATCCGAACTCAGGATTCGAAACCCGAGCCTCTTGCATGCAAGGCAAGCACTCTACCAACTGAGCAAACGCCCTGCACACAAGAATTTCCATAATCAACACAGATCAAGTAAACCGTGCAGAAATCCGACTGTGAAATCAACCTACTTCGTCTCAACAAGGGACGCGGTCATCCAACCAGCTAATAACCCCAAGTCAATGTCTCACAAGTAGGAGTTTTAACTCGAAAGGACGATGTTATCCAGCAATGCTAACCAAGCGAGCAACTTATGATAGTATATATATATATATATATATATATATATATATATATATATATATATATATATATATATATATATATATATATATATATATATATACTTATGATATATATCATAAGTATATATATATATATATATATATATATATATATATATATATATATATATAAGAGAAAGAAAATTAAAACTGCAAGTTCAACTTTGCAATCAAAATTTATTGTTCGACTGAATACTCCAAAAAATAATTTGTTATTTTTCTCATCAGAGGACACAAAGAAATCAGTAAATTATATTTGTAGCAATGCTAGAATCTGCTAGTTAAGACAATAAGTTTAGCCGCAATTTATTGTAGTTATAAATTGCCAAATAAAAAAGTGAAAAAAATGTTAGATATGTAAAAACATATAAAAACAAACCGCTTATAATATTTCAGCTTGCATAGAAATCTTCTCAAGTTGATCCGAAATGCGAAAATTGTTCTTTAGAGAGAATGGAGACCAAAATAAGTCCAGCGTAACGATTCATATAATCAGATTTGAAAGCCTTCAAAACAGCTGAAATAATGGAAATTATTATTTTTTCTTTTGTGAATCCTCGAATGGAGTGTAAGGCCATTTTTTGATTTGATACACATATACATACAGGAGTCATCTGATATCAAGTTGTAATGTTATTTGGGGGGATGTCTACTGTGCAGCGAGACATGATGGAGTATGTAAGTACCTTCACTGGACCATCTGTAAAAAACTAAACATCCAGTGTAGAAGCAAGTCTTGGGAACATCAACCTGAAAGAACTGTTGGAAATGACTTATATACGATACATTACGACCATGTAATCCCTACAGCAACCTACCTTGAAAAATGCTGCATGAAACCTGACATAGTTATATGGAATAAGTTAGAGAGAGTGTCAACCTTGGTTGAAGTGAGTGTCCCTAATGGTAGAGGTCTGAACAGAGCTGAAAGAGAGAAACTGACCAAAAATCAGTCTCATGTATGATATGAAAGGAAACTGGAATCTTAGGGCAAGATCAATCATACTAGTTATTATAGGTGCTACAGGACTTGTGAAGAAGAACCTGAAGTCCTACCTAACTAATATTCCTTTAAGAGAAATCCAGACGCTTGCACTTAAGGGAACAGAGAGGATACTAAAAACAACCCTCGGTTAGTTTCAATAAAACAGGGGGATGTTGACAGTTGGTTTCGCTGCCCGTACGCAGCATTACAATCTTCAAAGAAAGAAAATTAAAACAAGCGAAACATGCATGGTCCCCGTGAGTGCATAGTGAACGAGACATAAAAAATGACTAAGTTTAGCATTTGCCCCCCTCTCAGTTAGCCACAAAATCCTTATGAGACGTCAAACCCTGGTGAAAATGAACAAACGTTGCATTTTTAAGCCTTAACATATAAAAATTTGAGTACTGCACCATACAAAAAAAAAAAAAAAAAAGAAAAAAGAAATGACAACGCCCATCATTTGCGCCCCACTATTTAGCCCCCAAACTCCCCAATGCCTTAACATATTTAAATTTGAGTTCAGCACCATGCAAAACTACTCAATAGACATACACAGAAAATTTTGGACAAAAATGGAAAAAATAGTCCCAAAAATGGAGTGTTACAAGAGCCCCTGGGGCACACTCAAGAGTTATCGCGAAGTATAGACAAACAAAATTATATAGAAATCAGTTAGTTATAACTTTTAAGAAAGTTTTATAAAATCTAAGGAATCAATGTTCTTAATAAGCCATAAGTGTCACTTTTAGCCATTTTAACTGGAAATGCACCCCTAGTGGAGCAACTGAAGTTTTCCCGGAAAATCCGTTGTTACTTTTTTTTTACTCATATCATGTTTAATGTTTGTGCAAAGTTAAAAAAAAAATCCAAGGCGTAGTTATTGAGAAAAGTGCAGACGGACAAACGGATGAACGGACAAGGGTGAATTTACAGGTCCACCCTTCTTTTGTCGGGGGGCCAAAAACAGCAAAAAAAAGGACTATATATGCGCGTCTGTACGTGTATGTGTGTGTATGTGTGTATGTGTGTGTATGTGTGTGTATGTGTGTGCATATTTCTATCACTGCAATCCAAACGAATATTACTCTTTGTATTCTACACATTCTTCACTTTTTTCCTGATAATTTACTATTATCGTGAATCTCTAAAAATACCCATTCCCTCAACATTCGTGTCGGCTGAAATGGGTTCCCATTTTTAAAGGTCTCGATCGACAATCCCCTCTAAAATAAAAGCAAACCATTAAACAAACAAAACAAAAAGAATCAGTATTCTAGCTTGAAATATTTCGTGTAACTTTATATGACCGCGCACCGCGCACCGGATAGGGTTCTGCAGGTGTTTACCGGCGTCGGAGAAAGAAAGAGGGAAACGAAGAAGAAGAAAAAAAGACCATAAATATATAAATAAAACAAAGATAAACAAAACAAAACAAAAAAAAAAACAAAGATAAAGAAAAAGAGAAAAAACAAAAAGAATACATTAAAAATACGTCAGAAGCAAAACAGGAAAACGCACAGCAACGATATTTAACAAACTTTGAATATTTGTGGAGTGAACGACGATAAAATCGACCTGCCGACAATCAAAGAGAGCCGCTCAAAGAGTGGATGTATGTCATAGATAATAGTGTATAGTATCGCGTTTGAAATGAAGTTCAAGCCCCATTGATATTACGACTTCATAAATATAACGCAGAACAACCGGCCATTAAGTTTGCGAAGGAATATCCGCTGGACAACCACGAAAACAACCTCATAAATTTTAACGGCCGACTTTTTATGCGGCGCACAAGACAGCATTTTCTTCATGTCTCATAACCGCTTGGCTCGATTTGAACATTTTTTTCAGTTTTGTGTTTTTCATTGATTTATTTATACTACAATCTACGTCTTAGTTATTATATTCATAATGTTTTGGCCGATGTAAGCTTCGACCTGTAAGGAGGTAGAAATGCAATGCGAGCAAATGTAAAATATTACTAACCTTTTTTTATAACAATTGCTCGAGACAAGGCATGAAGCTACTTGATGTACGCAGCTAACAAGAACCGAAGATGATTATCGCAAAGATATAAGATACCTATTGACCTTGGTCTTGCAAAACCAAGCTATAGGAAGAAGGAAAACAGTGAACAGGAAAAGAGTGCCACAACCTTGCGTTTTTCTTTTTTTTTTTTTACAAGGGAATCACCATTTATGAAGATCCAGAAGCCACTCGAGGATAAGGTTTTAAGAGTGCACAGTGGTTCAAAAGACAATAGGCAAAAGACAATATCAGAGTAATCGTTAGAAGTGTAAATTTGGTAAAATTGGATTACTTAAGGGGAACGGCTCGTCAAGAACTTGTTCACATTAGACTTGAAGACGGCCATATTGTAGTTAGTTGACAAGCAAGTACACAGAAGAGAGTTCCACAGCGGTGCAGTTCTAAGAAAGAAGCTTTGTTAATGGAATCTACGTTTAGGTTTAGGTACAGATAAAGTGGGGGCAATTATTGATAGTGTTTTCAGCCAAACGAATGCTTCTCGTGAATGTTTGACGAGGCGGGGAATCATAGATTGGAGCTCAGACGTCTGGGAAATAAGCTCTTAGAATAAAAAGCTGCGTCACAATGAGCCATTAAAACAAAGGTTGGTTGGTTGGTTGCTTTTGTTTTACGGCATATCAGCATTTTTCGGGTTATTTAATGCCGAATCCAAAGATTTTGAAGAAAAATGTTTTAGTAGAATATATTTGTTGTTTTCAAGTCGGTTTCTATTTAACCCATAGTTGGAACCCTAACAGGTACTACCACTCCGGGTCAGAGTGGACCTGGGAGCAATGGTAATTAAAGGGTGGCTCCACACTCCCCAAAGCCCGCAAGCTGGGGACTCACCACTGGATATAGTTTAAGGTTTCCACAGTCTACGCTAGTTCTTTTAATTAATTACTAAAGGGAGAGCTCAAAGAATAAGTTAAAACTTATCAAGAACGAGTATTATTTGAGACAGTTAAAATAATAATAAACACTTCCTGTCCTCACATAATATTGAATTCGCAATCATTGCCCATATAAACCAACGTATATTCTACATGACGACGGACACTCTGTAAATTTCGGGGTGTGGCTGGTGAAGAGTTTAAATCTAATATGCGATTATAAATTAATGTGAAATTTAAATATTCGCTGATAAAGACTACATCGTGTACACTAACTAATTCTTAATAGATCATCGAAGTTAAGTCACGTCGGGCCTTGTCAGTACCAGATGGTCGACTAATTTCGATGACGGCAACACCCCCTCTCTCTCTCAAAAAAAATAAATAAATAAAAATAAATAAAATAAAATAAATAAATAAAATTAAAATATGTGCAAAAAATCTCCCCTGACTTAAATATACATGTGGCTGAGGAACGCGTGTAAATGTAATATTCCCTAAAAACTTCCTCCGAAGGTAGAAAGAAGCGAGCTCAACCCATTTTGAGTTAACGCCGCAACAGAAGCAGAAGGACATTCTGTGTGTGTGTGTGTGTATATATATATATTTTTTTTTTTTCTGCTATACATTAGATGGTGCTTGTACAGATAAAGATTGACATGAAAACCGCATTCTAAATAAAAACTTATTGCTATACTATAGTGTCAGGCAAAAATAAGTATCATCACCAAAAATTAGAGAAACCCCCCCCCCGGAAACAAAAACAAAATAAAAGCAAAAACAAAAAACGATCGAATAGTTGCTTAATTAAAAGTAAAGGTCAGGTTTTAAAAACTATTCTTAACTTTTACCTACAAGTTAATAAACAATTTCACGTTTACAATTCTAAATTCCTGAGACGAGAATATGAAATCATTCGTATTATTTGGATTTTTCGATCTATTGCTCTCATCTTGAGTAAATAATTTTACACAACATTTCGGTCGATGTAACCTCCGACCTTTTCCAGGTGTATCTTGTCGAACTCGGGAATCTTTATGTCAAGCTCCGGAATCTGTTCGGAATTTAGCAAGGAACCCTTTATCTAATCCATAAGATTAGCATATTCTCGTTCCGTCAGGCATGACTGGGTAGAAGTCCTAATCAATTCGTCATTAGCGTTCAGAACTAGATTTTCACTGTCTGAAAGGATACGGTAATCTATAAGCTTGATTTTTCACTACTTGACATTTCTTTAATCTACATTTTCGTAAAAGAATCATTTTCTACGGCTATCGCCACAAACGTTGTGATTAAATGTCGGCTAATTAGAAATTACGTTCTCTGCTTATGTCGTTTATTACTCGTTTATATCACTTCATTCTAATATTGTGTCCATCGTATAAAACATAAATGGATATTCACAATAAAAAACAAAAGAGAAATATTCAATCTCAGCTCTAAATGTTATTCCTAAGAAGAGTAGAAAATGGGCCTTAGGTTTATTTTCGTCAACCTCGTAACTCTACCTTCCCTTTTTTGTCCTTTAGTCCTCACATTCCATGAGCGATGTTTCTGACAAATGGTTCAGAATTTACCCTTCTAACACTAATTTTGTCTCGTTTTTTTTATTACCTTGAAGTGGTATTTGTATTGATCTTTACATAAAGTGGCTTCCGGTTTTGTCTGGAGCGCTTTCCATAAAAGAAATTCAACGATTCGGTGTTTTGATTTGCTTGATCCTGTTGCTGGAATTTGGTTTTCGCATTTGACTTTAAAAAGGATAACGTGAATGTTGACAGAATGGAAGACGTGAAGGTTGTCAGCATCCAAAATTAACATGGTTCAATAGAAACTCCAGAATTCGAAAACGGCGTGCAGAGTCGTCAATCTGCACCGCTATACAAGAATTCTTCTCCCACGAAAATTATTGATTTCGTAATTTTAAAATTGGTCAATGACTGCCTTCTTTGTATGTACGAGTATCAGCAGGAAAAGAGAGCTGACATTGTTTTGTCTTACTGTTATAAAAGCTGACAGAAATGTACATTCGCCTTTTAGAAGCTGTCATGCAATATTCTATTTGAAGAACAACACGTGTGTTGCTATTCCGACTAGAATGTTAAAGGAGATACTTTATCATATCGACTTACGAAAGCTTTGCTTAAATTGTATCGAGGCAGCTTAGTTTGAGTCTTGTATGAAAAATTTCAAGCTCCTTTGTAAGAGTATTTTTTTCTTGCCAAACATTTCTTAGAGTTAATATGTTAGATCAAGTGCTCTTTCTGCTTATGGTAAAGTCGGTTCTCTCTACCGCACTAAACACTTTCTCACACTTGAGGCTATTCGCTGTCTTTACAAATTTACTTTCAGACAATGCAGGGAATATTGTTTTCATAATTCGGCTGGTGTAATTCTGTTCAGTTTTCTGATTATTGATAAAGTATCTGTGATTTGATTGGTCCCACCTATTCTTCTCTCTCACAGACGTGATGTTGCTAGTCTCAGTCTTTTACATAAATACTATTATTGCATGGATTCTTCAGAATTATCTGACTGCATTTTACTTCCTATCATTCACTGTTTTGATATCGCACTTCTATTTTGATAGCTTTTCGCCAAGAACTACAGAAATCTCTTCCTGCTGACTGGTTTTCCCCGACTTATAGTTTTTATCTTCTCAAGTCTAAAGCCAAATAGACGTCTCCTATCCTTACGAAAGCCTTTGTCATCTTTCCGTCTCTTTACATCAAGTGTCTTTACGTTTTTTTTTAGCGATTTTCATTGAAATACAGTAAAGCTAGTATGCATTGCAAAGGAGAAAAACAAATGAAAATTATATAAAAAAATGGTTTCTATATCTGTTATATCGTTTAAATTAATCAAAAATCAGGCAAAATGAAATTTTATTAAATAAATCATAGTCAGAAATGTTTGTCACTAAAGTTTTCTGTATGAAACGTTTAATTATACAAACAAATACAAACAACACTTCCACAAAAAGAAAAAAAAGTCAAGTAGATGAACAGAAAGTTAGGTTTTACAAGTTGTCAGATTTCGGCAAAATAAAACATAGGTTGATATTTAAATTTGTGTCACTTAATTAGCAGTATGACAACGGCATGAACATTATTAGACAGGATACTTAATACTTGCATTTCCGCATTTTATTCTCAAACCGCATTTTGAATAACAATGAGGAGACTCAATTAAAGGGTACAAAATATAGACGATAATACATAGACAGACACAATATAAACGACAAAATGTTGACGAACAAAATGAGACTACGCAATGTACAAAAAATAACACAATGTAAATAATGAACAAAATATAGACGACAAAATGTAAATGAACAAAATGTAAATGAATAAAATGTAGATGAACAAAATGTAGATTAACAAAATGTAATCAAAACAATGTAGATGAACAAAATGTAGATGAATAAAATGTAGATGAACAAAATGTAGATGAATAAAATGTAGACGACAAAATGTAAATGAACAAAATGTAGATGAATAAAATGTAGATGAACAAAATCTAAATTAACAAAATGTAATCAAAACAATGTAGATGAACAAAATGTAGATGAATAAAATGTAATCAAAACAATGTAGATGAACAAAATGTAGATGAATAAAATGTAATCAAAACAATGTAGATGAACAAAATGTAGATGAATAAAATGTAATCAAAACAATGTAGATGAACAAAATGTAGATGAATAAAATGTAATCAAAACAATGTAGATGAACAAAATGTAGATGAATAAAATGTAATCAAAACAATGTAGATGAACAAAATGTAGATGAACAAAATGTGAACAATAAAAAATGTACATAAGAAAAATGTAGACAACATAATAAAGACGATGAAAATGTAGAGGACCCAACGTGGACGAAATATATGCAGACAATACTATGAAGAACAAAATATAAACAACATTACGTAGATAAACAAAATCTCGACAACACAATGCAGAAGAACAAAATGTAGATGAAAAAATGTAGACAACACAACATAGATAAAAAAATTCTGTAGAAAAGACAATGTAGATGGACAAAATGTAAACGACCCAACGTACATAGAAAACAAGGTAGATAAAACACAACGTAGGTAGATAACACAATGTCGATTAGTAAAATGTAGACGACACAACGTAGATGAGCACAATGTAGCCGACAGAACATAGATTAACAATGCATAGACAGCACACTGCAGATGAAAAAGTGCAAACAATGCAACATAGATGAACAAAATGTTTGACTACAACGTAAGCGAACAAAATATAAACGACAAAATGTGGATGAACCAAAAATATCTGAACGAAATTTAGACGAAATTATGTTGATAAATACAATATAGACAACACAATGTAGATAAAAACATATAGACAACATATAGACAACATATAAAAACATATAGACAACATATAGACAACAAAATGTAGATGAACAAGATATAGATAACACAACGTGAATGAACAAAATATAGTCATCACAATATTGATGAACAAATTGTAGACAACACAACGTAAGTAAATAAAATGTAACGACAAAATATGAACGAAAAACTGCTGATGAAACAACATAGACGGACATGTAAATGAACAAAATATAGACGACGCAACGTAGAAGACCAACATATAGACGATATAATGTAGATGAATAAAATGTAGACGACATTCATGCGGTGTGTACGTGTCAAACTGCTGAAGAAGCTGAAATCCAAATCAATAGCAGCAAGCTCTTTCTTATTGCATACTACTGCTCCAAATTAATGAGATCAGCTATTAATATCGCTTTACTCGCATGACTGTTGATGAGTTTATTTGATGTTTACATTCAGTAAACCTTGCAAAGAGGGTACAAGCGAAATCATCTTTCTTATTCACGAGCTAATATTCCTCTGTGTGTTCGACTTCGTTTTTAGCCGCCAACTCAAACTGTTTTGCCTTCTCTGATGACGTAATTCCTCATCCGGGGTTCGTTAGCGTGTTTCATGTTTATACGCGATCTAGCTATGAAATAGCGGTGGCTAAGTGGTTAACCGCACGGACAGACACCTGGGTGTGAAAAGTTAGTTTCGCAGAAACACTTTCATCAAATCCACACTTGAACTTGTATTTAACTTTCTAAAAATGAGGTAAATCATTTTGGGAGTGGTGGTTACTGTGGCTAAAAAAGTTAACGCATACTTAAAACTTTGGTATGCCAAATTTGAATCATTCATTTAACTGAGAAGATATTGCCGGATGCAAATCCGTTGACATTCGAAAGTCTGAAAGGCGGATTCTCGCAAATTGAAAATCGTAAATATTACTAAAAACTTCAGATGATGAAATGATTTACGAACTTCTATTTTTTTTTTACTTAAAAGGCCATTAGATGATAAAGGCTGATAAATGTAGTGGTTAAGTGTGTAAATTTAGTAGAATTTGATTATTTATGGGGTTCAACGAGTAAGTTTTTAGATTGGATTTGAGGGTTACTATGTTGTACTTAACTGGGAAGCAGACAAGCGGAGCGGTGTTCCGCATACGAACAGTTTTGAGAAAGAAGCTTTGTTCATGGAATCTGCGTTTCGATATAGGAACAGCTAGAGAGTAAGGGAAACCGTATATAGTGGTTGTAGCTAGTCGATTGATTTTTTTCGTGAAAGTTTGGCAAGTGGAGACCATAGATTTAAGTTCAGTTGAGCACTTGCCATGAAAATAACGCTAGAGCAAAGAGAGGCTCACAACTTCTCTTTTGTGGGAAAGGGGTTACAGAGCAGAGAAAAGGGCACCATCTACTAGGTATCGAAGCCTGTTTTGAACTCTATCAAGGCTGGATAGGGCACACCGAGCAGCTCCTGCCCAACTGTGGCAACAGTACTCCATTTTAGGGTGTACCCGTCTCTTATACAATTAGAGAATTGCATCGACACTGAGATACCTTCTGGAATGGTAGAATGATCCAAGCACTTTTCCAACGATCTTGGCAACACATTTGATGTATGTGCACCATTTCACATCAAGCGATTATGATAAAAAGAGAGAAGGTTGATTTTAGATGCATTAAAATTAACCAGCCACTTTTTCCACACTGCGCCACAATTGGAAAAAAGTTATGCCCGTTTAATTCTTAATAAAGGCGAAGCGTAACAAGCTTCGATGAGTCCATTTTGTTTTCCCACCAAATCATTGCCATTAAGAGACAAACCCTCTAGGGTTTACATCGCTAACTTAAACTTAATAGAGCGAGTCCGAAAGCACTTTAAAAAAAAGTACATTTAGAATTTTTCCACAAAAACGCAACATTGTAACTTTTACTTAGAATAATTTCGTTGAATTGTTCTTTATTTTTCGTTTTTCAAGATAATCTTTGCTCCTGAGAAGTACAACTTTGATAAAACACCTCGGACAATTACCCTCTCGATTTTATACATGCGGAGCTGGACAAAGCACGGGAGAGTAAAGCGGAAGCCCTAGATATATATATAAGGCTTTTGACAGAAAAATCAGATCATATGGTATCACTCGAAGAATACTTAGCATACTTAAATCCTTCTTAAATAAGAGAAGAATTCAGGTTGTCCTCGACGGTCGTACATCTAAACAATATAATATAAATGCGGGTGTACCTTGTGGGTCTATCCTTGGACCTTTATTATTCCTAATATTCATAAATGACCTCTCTGATAAAATTGTCTCTGAGATGGGTATATGTGCTGATGACACCACGCTCTATAACAGGCATTGGGGAAAACAAATGAACACATATCTAATGGCAGAAACACTAGAAGAAGACCTCCAGTCTGTAGTAGAATGGGGAAAAATGGATCGTCACATTCAATGCTGCCAGGACTAAGTTTGTTTCCTTCAATAATTACAAGAAACCTTCTCAACCACCAACAGCTATGGCTAAAGATACATTACTTGAAAGTACTTCTTTCAAACGCCTCGGCTTAGCATTGTTAGGGCCGCTGCGAGGAAGGTGGGCTCTCTCTACAGTGCTAAAAAGTTACTAACTCTACCATCAATAAGGCCACCATTCGCCCTTGTATAGAATATTGTTTTCACGTTTGGGTTGGTGCACCTGCTATTGCTCTCTCGCTCCTGGCCAGGGTTCAAAAGAGAATCGCCAACTGATAAGTCCCGAACTATCATCTAGGCTTTAATCTCTGTTCCATCGACGAAATGTTGCACCCCTTTGCCTGTTCTACAATTATTTTAATGGCGGTGCTCTGACGAACCGCAAGCTCTTGTACCCCCTCGACATTAATACCCCCGACAAACCCGACAATAAGCAACATCCCACCCCTACATAGCAAAGATTCCTCGATGTAAGAAAGCCTGACATGCAGAAAGTCAAGTGTAATGTGAACCGACATCTTGCAGCTCAACTCCCTACCTAGTATCCCAGCAACTTATGTCCCCGACAGTAGCCCCTTACATCAAAGTGGACCTGTGCCTTGTTTGATGTAAAAATGACATTAAAAAAAATTCACAGCCCTGGATCTTTTGACATCTACGATCTTCATTACATCAGCAACCGTTTCGCAAGTAGGTACCAAGTGACCAACAACGGTCAACTTTGGTGACGTCTCTAGGAGTAAAAGTACAAAATCACTCCTGACTTTGTGTCTAACTTCCTGGAAAGGAGGTAAATAATATCCGACCTTCAGACCTGCTAGAGAATTTTTCATTGAGAAAATTTGAAATACAGCTTAACAGGAAACAAATTAGAAGCACGCTAACATACTCCATATTAAGTAAATTGCATATCCTCTACCAGAAAAAAAGTCTCTAACTGCAAACTGGCAGAGATATAAATAACTCGATATGTAAATAAAGGCTCAGAAATCAAAGAGGAGATAACCAAAAGCTTATAGCTAAAATCAATTAAATTTTAATTCGAAATTTATCTGTCACAAGTATGTAGGTGTAAGAAAAACTCGAATATTAAAAACAAAAATAAAAAATAAATAATTTCTGCTAATTGGATTATTTGGACTACTGTTCTCATCTTGGATGTTATTGTCTCAACGTTTCGACCGATGTACTCCCGACCTTCTTCGGTTGTATTTTGTTGGACTCAGGAATCTTTTTGTAGAACTCGGGAATCTGTACGGCATTTTGAACACAGCTTTTTATTTAATCTACAGTATAGCATGCTCTCGACCGTTCGCCATGATTGAAAAAATTTGCAACTGTATTTTTAATATCGCCCGTACTGAAGATTGAACCTTCAACCGCCAGAAATGTGTCACTTAGAACTAAATTTTACTTAGTATTTCATCTGATACACCTTAAGAAGGTCGGAAATCACACCGACCGAAACATTGTAAGAATGTGAGAAGATGAGAACTGTGGTCCGAATAATTCAAATAAAAACGATTAAACAAAGAAAAAAGTAAACCTTAAAGTACGCACACAAATATCATAAATATACTTATAAAAAACAAATAATATTTCCAAAAATAGAAGAAAAAAAAACAAAAGACAAGAAAAAACAAAAAACAAAAAAAAAACAAAACAAAACAAACGAACAAAAAAAAAACAAAAACAAACAAAAAAACGACAAATAAATTCCTTACACACACTGATAAAAATGATAACTCTCTTCTGCCCTGAATTAATAAAAAGATTAATAGACGAAGCGTGAGTTTAACACGGATCAATTAGCAAATTTCGATCTAAAATGTTCACAGTGAATTGCTGGAAGAGAGTTCAGTTATGTTACAAAAAAAGAAGACAATGTTGTGGTGTATATATGTATATATAATGTAAATGTAATGTACATATAATGTAAATATAATGTACATACAATAGAATCTGTAAATGGCGGACTTATTGATGTTACTATGCTAACTATACAACCACTGTGTAAAAGGACATTCAGGGTTAAGTTCAGTTGCTAATACCCGTGGCTCCTCGAAAATTAAAAGGGTATCGAAGGAGCTGACATCAATTTTGGTCACGAACCCATGCGTGTCAAATCACCGACGACGCCCTAGAACACCAAACCTATTGTAACCTCTGAATAGATATTGCTAAACATTGAGACAGAATCAAATTGATCAGGGCGATTCATTTATGCGTGACGTAGAGTGATTCAAGCAAATTATTAATTTGTGAAAAATAGCTGTAGTCAGTCGAGATATTTTTATTTATTAAAAACAGATGTTTCTGGCCATTCAACAGCAGGACTATCCGTCATTGCCTGGAATTAAATGACGGACAATACGTTCTTTTGTGTCCAGCTCATAACAATATATCACATTTTTTTTCATATTATAATTTATCGTCTTCATACTTTGGAATAGAGCTGAAACATTGATTTGGGCGAAGGAGTTCTAAGTTAAGTAACACTAATTGGAATTGATTCCAATAGATCCATTGTCTTTAACAACAGCAAAAATCAATAAGACCAATTTTGAATTACTGGTGCAAGTCTGATACCCATGTTTTAATTCCTATTCTTTAAAATTTAATACCATTCTAAGTTCATGCATGAAACAATAATAAAGTAAAACGCCGTATTTCGTTTACATGAGAGTTAAGCACGAACGGTTAATCAACAATATGGTTGTAGCTCTTTGATCAAAATAGAATTGATTTAACTAAGTACTCTTGTTAATATAGCTTTTGAATATATATATATATATATATATATATATATATATATATATATATATATATATATATATATATATATATACTAGCAGTTCAGCCCAGCTTTGTTCGGGCCCTGTGTACTGTGCTTAACTTTATGTGCATATGCATACATATATATTAAAAAGTTTTCATGTCCATGTAACCTACATCTAAAATTTCAAGTGTTTAAACCCAAAATTGGCGAAGGAGTTTAGGAGTATCTGCAAAGCGCAACTCGTTCAACTGTGACCTCTTGGCAGCCAGATTGTCGTCCCCAAAATCATTAAAAAAAGTGATGCACGTCTAAATACCCTTTATGTAAAATCTCAAATGTTTTAACCCAAAATGTGTTGAATGTTTGCTAGATACCGCAATGGTAAAATCTTTTGAACTTTGATTCCTTAGCAGCAAAATTTTCAGCCAAAAACCGATTAAAAATATTGCCATATTTCTGAATACACTGTATGCAAAATTTCAAATGTTTGGTCCAAAAATTGGCCGAGTAATTTGTTAAAGATCTCAGAGTTCAATTTTTTTTAACGTTGACCCAAATTTTGACCCATCAATATTTTTGGTTTTGGGCTCAAATCAGATTAAAATGTTTCATCCGTGTTCAAGTAACCTACAACTTAAAATTTCAAGTGTTTGGACCCAAAATTGGCGGAAGAGTTTCGTAGAATTTTCAAAGGTCAAATCGTTGAACTTTGACTCCTTGAAAGACACATTTCTGGCGGAAACCCGATTAAAACGATTTCCCAAATCTCAATACCCTTCTTGTTAATCTCGAGTCTGTGGACTGAAAATTGACAGGGTAGTTTAGTTGGGAAATTAACTCACACAATTTCGCTTATATATATATATTTTATTTATTTATTTATATATATAATATTAATAATTATTTTATATTTACAGACACTAGTACTTCATGCCATCGCAATCATCAGTGCAGAAAGTGATAAATAGTGCTGATCGAATGATTCAAACTCATTCACTAAGTTACCGTTGACACTATTTGCCATGACGTTACACTGCGACAGAATCAATTAACACAGGGTTTGAGGGAAATCAAACGCGTATAATTGCCAAATACAGGCATAACAGTACAGAAGTCGGAGAGTATTCTAACTAATCTAATCTACTTGATTACCCTTTCGTTTTACTTCTTAAACAGGGTTAAATTTTAATAATGTCAAAGAGGCCTATAATTATAAATATTAATAATTATTTTTATAACTAAAAACACTAGCGATTTGCTTTCGAAAGCATCAGTGCTTAAAGCGATAATTACTTTTGGTTGTTTGCATCTCAAATACCCATGGAAAAATCAGTCACTAATTATAATGTTTATTTATTTTTCATCTTTATTTCGTCGAATTTCTGCTTCCTTCTGTATCGTCTTAAGTTTTGCAACACATGTTGCATCTCGGTTGTTTGACTCCTCTTCTGAGACTATCAAGTACTCATAAAAAGTTAACACTGTCTTCTAAAACAAAAACGAAGAAAGACGCCAAAGAAAGATAAGAAGAACAGAAAGTAAAAAACATGAAACACTCACTTTAAAGATGGCGATCCAGAAATATATGTTCATGGATATCTTGTGCACGTAAAAGATTTAATAAATATTTAAATAAAAAATATTTAAATTTTTTTATTTTAAATAAAATATTAAAGTATTTAATAAATAAATTAAAATAATAATAATAATAATGATGATGATGATGATGATGATGATGATAATAATAGTAATAATAAAATAATAATAATAATAATGATGATGATGATGATGATTATAATAATGATAATAATAATGATGATGATGATAATAATAATAAAATAATAATGATAATAATAATAATAATGATAATAATAATAATAATAATAAAATAATAATAATAATGATAATAATAATAA
>NC_136493.1:93174122-93179122 GCF_053919585.1 Euprymna scolopes
ATCTTCTTACCAGTATATATATATATATATATATATATATATATATATATATATATATATATATTAGAACCTCGGGATACGGTATAAAAAATTAGTAAAAAAATATATTACCATATATAATACACATGTATATAATAAAATAAAATTATCAACAATACCGTAAGGCCGGGCAAATACCGTAACCAGGGCAAGAAAAACATCGTATTCCACTTCGTAACCTGAAATAAACGTATTCTAGAGCCACCATATACACACACACACACACACACACACACACACACACATATATATATATATATATATATATATATATATATATATATATATATATATACAACCTTAGAATCAGTTCGTGAATTAACAAACAAGCAAATAAAAACAAGCAGAAAAGAACTACAAAATAGACATATACGATGCAATAAGTAATGCCTCTGTGGAAAAAGTTCCCAGACCTGGTCGCCCCCCCCCTTCTGCCATTGATGAGGCATCTGTGCATCAAGTTCAGACTGCCATCTTGAAAGATCGGCGCATTACTATTCGCCAAATAGCCCAAGATGTCAAGATTAGTACAGGGTCTGTGGAAACTATCATTCATGATCATTTGCATATGCATAAGGTGTCTGTCAGATGGATTCCCAGGTTGCTCACACCATTCCAGAAGCGAGAACGCGTTGAGTGCTCGAGGATGAATTTGGAGATGTGCCAAAGTTTTTAAAGAGACTGATTACACAGGATGAAATCTGGGTCCATCACTATGATCCCGAGACCAAAGCCCAGTCAATGCAGTGGAAGCACTTGGACTCACCACCTCCAAAGAAGGCAAAGGTGCAGCCCTACGCTGGCAAGGTCATGCTCACAGTCTTCTGGGACCAGGACAGGTTTCCTGGCAAAAGGTACCACAATTATAGGAGCCTATTATTCTTCACTTTTGAGGAAATTAAGGGAAGCTATCAAAATCAAGAAGCAGAGCAAGATCTGCAAAGGTACCCTCCTCCTGCAGGACAACGCTCCGGTCCACAACTCGCATGTCGCCAGATCAGAAGCACGGGCATGTGATTATGAAATCCTTCCCCATCCTCCCTACTCTCCTGAACTTGCAGCCTCTGACTTTCACCTCTTCCCAGCCATGAAGTTGCTTTTGAAAGGAAAGCGTTTTCCAGATGATGCAGCCTTGCTTTCTGATGTCACGTCGTGGTTGGAGGACCAACCTGGGGTTTTCTACAAAAACGGTCTCCAGAGCTGCATCAAACGATGGGAGAAATGCATAACTCTGGGTGGTTCCTATGTAGAGAAAGACTAATAACTGTGCCAAGTTTCGTTGCTCTACTGCTATGGGAAGTGGGTCAGGGGCATTACTTATTGCACGTCTCTCGTATTTAAATATTGGGTTGCGGAATAAGTTGCTAGCGTTTATATATATATATATATATATATATATATATATATATATATATATATATATATATATATATTTGCAACAAGGCCCTTTTGCTTTTGCATGAAACTGATTAAAAACCATTCATTTTTTTCGGTCAATTCACGACTTATTTCGTTACCTTCCTAATTCAAAAGTGCTTTGAGACGCTCTTTTGGGTCAGAAGATTTTCCGCTGCGGGGTGTGTCGTCGACGTCAAAATCTCCATTTTTGAACTTTGCAAACCATTTCCGTGCTGTAGATTCGTCTATGATACCTTCTCCGTATGCCTTGCAAATGTTCCAGGCTGCTTCAGACAATTTTAATGTCGATAAAAAGTGGAGCAGAGCAAGTTTTGTAAACATAAAAATGCTACGAACCTATTCCCCAACCTAATATGTACGTTTCTTAAGCATTCCCCCATTCAAGTACGGCATAATCATTTTGGCACACCGTCCCCCACTGGATCACCGAAATTAAGCAACGTTGAACCTGGTCAGTATTAAATGGGTGACTATTTGGGACTTCCAAGTGTTGTATGTGCTCTCCGCTTATCTCGGCATTGTTTCTAGTCGTCTTGGACTTTTCCTTACCACTGGACTCAAACAGTGCCGATTCAGGAGAGGTGTGGTTGTGATTACGCAACCCTTGCCTCATAATTAAACGCGCAGCTGCCCACACAAGAGGTATCCTTTGTCTTTCTGAACGGAGGCATCGACCATTCTAGTAATAACCAAGCAGTATTTACAGTGACATATACGTGTATTTCGCACTGTTCTATTTTATTTGGTAATAACTAGAAACATTTAATATGGAAATAAAGTATGCGTTTGTTATCGAATGCAAATCAATGAATTTAAACAACATAATAAAAGATAACTCGTGACATCCGATATATTCCAGATTTTAAAAGACCATTTATTCAACTGCAACCAGCAGAGGTGGGGAAGACAGTCTAGTGCTACTGATCTGGGCCATTTATTTTATCAATTTATTAATTCATTCTTCTCACGTCCTGTTCGCTTTAAGGTTTCATAACGGACTGTCGATTTCTTTCGTTCTGCCTCTCTTTTAGTGATCTGTTTTCACATCCGGTTCCTGCATACATTAGGTCGTTGTGACATCCGAGTGCATAATTTTATCCTCTCAATCCAATTTCCTGCCTGCATTCGTATCTTCTAATTCTAAATTATATATGTATTAGCGAGCTAGTTTACAGTATGATAAAAAAATAAAAAAGCAGCAAGGTCTGTGACACACATTGTAAATTGAAAATAAATATCCTCATTTTATCCCAGGCAACATCTGATCTCCCTGCTAGTATAAATATATGTGAAATGCAATGTGTTGTCCAAATTCGGAATACAAAAAAAATAAAATCTAAAATTACATCAATGAACCCGAAAATGGCGACCGAATTTAATACGACGTCGTGTTATTTCGCTTATGCAAGCAATGTGGTCACATTTCATGCGTGCGTTTCTAAAGTTTACATGCGTTGTACTAATTAGATTTTAAATCGAAATGATTTCTCATTTAATAATGCATAAGACAAAAACAAAAAAAAACAAAACAAAACAAAATAAAACCATTTTAATGCCTACACGGATTTTTTTCTTCTTTTAGTTTATGGCAGCGACATTTAACTTTTACCAACTTAAGTATGTGATGCTATAATCATAATAAAATACCACCAGCAAAAGCAACAATTGGGAAAGATAAGAACAGAACATTTGTCATTGTAGTTATCTGTTTGATATTATTAGATTCTATCTCTACAAATTTAATATCAGATTATGTATGAAGTACTGTTACCATGTTTGGACTGGTGAGTCCCTGTCCTATTTGAGTGTTCGAATTAAGTTTCAGACACGTACCTGTAATTTGATTGGCTCTATCCTTTTTCTGCACCCTCCCTCTCACATATGTGACGTTGTTATAGTCTCATTTTTTTCTACAAATACTATTATAGTACTTTTGTACGGCATAATCACGTTGACACATCGATTCCCACAAGATCACCGAAGTTAAGCAACGTTTAACCTGGTCAGTACTAAATGGGTGACCATTTGGGACCTCCAGGTGCTGTATGTGTTCTCCGCTTATCTCGGCATTGTTTCCAATCGTCCTGGATCTCTCCTTGCAAACAGGAGAGGTGTGGTTGGAGGATTGCGCAACTTTTGCCTCACAATTACATGCGCAGCTGCCCCTACAGGGGGTATCCTTTGTCTTTCGAGACTGAACGGAGGCATCGACTATTATAGAATGTGTTCTTAAGAATTGTCTGATTTAATCCCCGCCTCCTTTGTTCCAGCTCGTTTGACTCGTTCTTCATGAATTCGCTGTTTTGATACCTCACTCTAATATTTCCAAGAATTGCAAGGCCGTGTGACTTTCTTCCTGCTAACCGTTTTCTTCTTACCTATAAGATCGGTATTTTCAAGACTAAGGCATCAGTAGTCATCTCTTGTCTTTATGTTAATCATCTTTCGTTTTTGTTAGATTCTTACATTAAGTGGCTTTACACCTTGTCTGGAGCGTTTTCTTTAGAAAAAGACTGAGCAAGTGTTCAGGAAAAGAAGCACAAGATTATATGCCATTGGGGCCTGCCGTAACTAAAGTAAAGTGCGATTTTCATAAATAAACCCTTGTATGGTGGTTGTATGCGCCGCCTGTTCACTTTTCTACCACCCCATCTACATGAGACACTGTGTCTTATATGAATTATGAATAATCATATCCCATAAATCTTTTTTACCACAAAGAAATAATGGGTAGTTGGGGGTCATAATGCTACCCAGTTCAGTTTACAATTGTGAGGATTTATTATTACTCACGAGATGGTCGGCCAATTGGGCATTGTTGGCTGAGAGAAATAGTTCTTCCTTTACTTTTGTCCTTTGTTTCCAGTGATTTTGTGAAGGCTTGTCTCTAAAATGTATGAACCCTTTCCAGTTGTGACACCATTTTTATATTAACTGCATTGTAGAGTAATTGTGTATAAGACGTGCGTATCCATGAACAAACGTTTCTTGTAGCTTGATTTTAACTTGAAATGAATTTGTATATCATTTAAACGGCATATCAACCTCATTTCAACCATTTTATGCTGACACAATATATGTATTTTCAAAGATTAATTGCACACGATTGGCCACAAGTTCAGTAGGATTAATTATGGGTTCAAATGAACCTCGTCGGTTCGGGAATAGTTTGGGGATTGTTTTATTAGATACGATTTTGAAATAAAAATCTGAAAGGGAAATACACGGTGAATGTAAATCTCATTTGAGATCTCATTTCTTGCTGAAGATACGATAACCAAAGTTTCCTTTGAATGTCATTAAATATAAATAAAGCGTAAACTATCTGATATTTACGACTGAAATTTTGTTAACAGGTTAGGAATTAATTGAATTCTATTTGTATTAAATTTGTAAAATTATTACGTGAGTGTCAATTTGAGGAATAAAATGACATCGTTTACCATCGGATAAAATTGTTCTTTAGTTGTTTAATTAATTATATAGAAGTTCAGAAAAACATTGGTACCGTCGGTTTCAAGCCCAATACAACGGGAAACCGT
>NC_136493.1:93181622-93289122 GCF_053919585.1 Euprymna scolopes
AGATTATTATGGATTTGACACTCAGCTACCAGATTTTTATAGGTCACTCAGTTTCTAATATAACGTAAGTAGATCTAGATGTTTATATCTTAGGTAAAACTTGCGGAGTATGGGCTGTTTTATGGTTGTTGTAAAAATGGAACGGAAATTTAAATTTCGTTCCGTTTTGATCATTTTTTTTTTAAATTGTACCCCTAAAAACGAATGTGATCGAAAGAATAACATTCAATAATCGTACTTTATTTAATTTTATTTTTATAAATAAAATTGTATTAACAAAAATAAAATAATTTAATTTTAAACGAAAAAGTCAATTTGGTGTACCCTTTTGGTATTTGTTTTTTTTTACATAAGTGCAACTCACCGTTCACATTGGATATGTCGACATTTTCGATAATTATTTGACAGGAAAGCGACCACATGTGGTTAATTTAAATGAAATTTTTATCACGTTATTACATTTTCAATAATCGTGTGATTAAATGTTACCACTTAAAATTCATCCATATTGTAAACACATTATGAAGCAAGACGAAAAGTTCCTTTTAATGATGTCACGTGACGGCGGGCGGTGATGCTGATTTTTCTCCAAATAAAAAAATTGCCAGATCGGTAAAAATAAAACCACCTAATTTCTTAAATAGAAATTAAGTATGATGTTATGATTTAAAAGAAATATATAAAAACACGTATGAGTACACTGAAAATACTATACCAAAATGTCGAAGCAATCAGTTCAGTGGGTTTTTAGTTTTTCGAAAACTAACAAACCAAGAGATAGCTTATATATATATATATATATATATATATATATATATATATATATATATATATATATATATATACACACACACAAACATATATATATATATATATTTATATATATATATATAAGCTATCTCTTGGCTTGTTAGTTTTTGAAAAACTAAAAACCCTATATATATAAAGAGAATAACTCCTGAGGCGACAGTGCTGTGGGTGAAGGGGGTATGCCTGGATAAGTTGGAAGCCCTTAGCCCGCGACTGCACTCAGGCGGAGGATCTAAGATGGTCGCTCTCTGGTAATAGTGCCGTGACACGAGAGCTCGGCAGCTATATCTGTGACTGGGCTGGCCTGTTTAGGACCACCGCAACCCACCCCATATGGGGAGCCCCTAGAAAAGGTGGGGTAAACCTCGGTCACAGCAAAACCTGTTAGGTTAGCTTACTGCGACTGGCGGACATCCCACTAATGCGGTCACAAAAACAAGAAGATTTTAACCATAGGTGCATGGAACATTCGCACCCTCCAAGATGTGGCGAACACGGACCGCCCAGAACGAAGAACAGCCCTCGTCTGCAAAGAGCTCGCCCGCTTCCATGTTGATGTGGCGGCTCTAAGTGAAACCCGACTACCTGAAGAGGTCAACATCAGGGAGGCGGACTACGCAATCTTCTGGAGAGGCAGGACCCCAGAGAAGCCACGCATCCACAGTGTCGCTGGTGGAGCAGCAGCAAAACCTCGTTCCCAAGGCCATCAGTGAGCGCCTGACGACTGTCCACATTCCCATCACGCGAGATAGACACCTTACGCTCATTTCAGTCACGCCCCGACTTTGACTTCTACTGATGAAGACAAAGCTGCCTTCTACACCCAGCTTGACCGCACCATCCAGGCAGTGTCTGTCAATGACATGCTTGTTGTGCTGGGCGACTTTAACCCCCGAATAGGCAGGGACCATCGCCTGTGGGAGGGAATCATCGGCCGCCACGGCATTGGAAGCTGCAACACCAATGGCCAATTCCTACTGGGTCTATGTGCAGAACATCAACTCGTGGTAATCAACACCATATTCCAGCTATCCAAACGATAAAAAGACCACGTGGAGACACCCCAGATTCAAAAACTGGCACACCATCACGCGATCCATGCCCGGGGCGGATGACTGCTGGACGGATCACAGACTCCTGATCTCCCGACTTTCGATGACGATCGACCACCCAAAAGGACGCCCAATAGCGTAGCAAACCGAAGTTTTGACCCACAGCTGGCATAGAATTTCAGGGAAGCCGGTGAATGATACCTCGCAGAGTCCTTGAGTCATGCGACAGTAGAGCACCAATGGACCAACCTCAAAGACACCCTGAACCGTGCCGCGGAGGAGGTACTGGGTCACACCACCAAGAAAAAGCAGGACTGGTTTGATGAGAATGACGCCACCATCTTTCGTCTCATTGAAGCAAAACGTCAAGCACGTCTGATTATAAATAACCAACCTACAGCTGCCAACAAACGTGCTCACAAGGCAGCTGTAGCAGACTGCCAAAGAGGGATTCGTAAAGCTCAGAACATCTGGTCGCAGAGAAAAGCTGCTGAGATCCAGCGTTTCGCTGACCAACATGACCTACGCAGTTTCTACGCAGCAACGAAGGAAATTTTCGGTCCCACGCGATCATCAGTGGGCAGCCTAAAGGACGCAAATGGGACCACGACCATATCTGACCGTGAGGGCATCCTGGAAAGATGGAGGTGTCACTTTAAGAATCTCCTTAATGATCACGCTGACCCCCCAGATGATCTCTTGAGAATGACCCCACAGTATCCCGTCCGTCTTTGAATGGCACTCCCACCCTCCATCAAGGACTACAACAGGGCCCTGAAACGTATGAAGCCCGGTAAGGCTCCGGGTCCAGAGAACACTCCGTTGGAGCTCCTCACTCACGGTGGCCCCGAGCTGAGAAATCATTTGATGGTCCTGATACTAAAAATATGGGAGACCAAGACTCTCCCCAGCGACGTTCTGTGATGCTCATATCATTACCATCTTCAAGAAGGGGGACAGAGATAATTGTAACAACTACCGGGGAATATCATCGCTTAGCATCACGAGTAAGATTTTTGCTCGGATTCTCCTTGACCGCCAGCTCATCCTCGCAGAGGACGTCCTGCCAGAGACCCAGTGCGGGTTTCGACCTTCCCGAGGGACAGTGGACATGATTTTCTGTGTAAAGCAACTGCAGGAGAAAAGCCTTGAACAGCAACAACCCATGATGTTCGTCTTTTGGAACCTTAAAAAGGCTTTTGATAAAGTGCCACGACCTTCCATGTGGGCTGTGCTCGCGAGATACGGTTGTCCACCCGGCTTTGTTGAACCGGTGCGTACCCTCCATTACGGAATGGTTGGAAGAGTTTGTAATCAGAACTCTCTTTCAGACCCTTTAATCCTCGTCGCCGAAAATAGATTTAGTTTGTTTATATATATATATATATATATATATATATATATATATATATATATATATATATATATATATATATATATACAAACTAAATCTATTTTCGGCGACGAGGATTTTCAGCTGAAAATCCGTTGGTGTGAAAATTGTGTTGCTTCTCTGACTTAGTTACCTGCGTATTTTGCGCACCTCAGAGATAATACTAACGTTATGATCCCACAGTTAGTGATCAAATTTTACTTGTAATCGCAGCGACTGTGGATAGCAGTCCACGGAAATGAAAGGATTACAAATTCTCACCGAGCTCTTTCCTTACGTATTCAAATTATGAAAATTCCAGCCATCGTTTTCTTATATTCCTCATTATCTAATTTAAAATTCCATTAAGACTAATACTCAAGTGACATTTGGACTTGAAATGAAGCTTTTTTATATAAAAAATACTGGTTGAAATTTGTGACCCGCTACGATTCCACGACCAAGCACCCAGCCGCCATGATAATACATAGTTTCGTAGCCACAAATAAAGGGTTTCGAACCGGATATAGGTTAAGAGTTGTCAACCATAGCGATGTTTTAAACACAAAATTATTTTAACAACCAGTAGTACGGTTTGCAGGCATACAAGAACCAATTGTGCAAGAATGATGAAATTCAAATGAAATTACAGTTGAAAGGATTTATTACTTCTACAGTCACCTGACATCAACCATTTGAGTTAATTTCAGTTAAGCCAACACTTGATTCCACTACGGTTTGTTATTATTATGTAGAATAGAAATTCTTTGCTTAGAAAGGAAAAAAATACGTGACATTTTCCCTTTTCCGACGCAATAAATAGTGCAACGAAATGATTGTCTCCCTAGAAACGACATTCCATTTCCATTTCATAAAAACCGGTTTTCTTTTTATTTATTTTTTTTATTTTTTGCAGACTATCTACTAGTTGGCTAGTTGTGTATAAATCCCAAGACCGATAGGTGCCTTCTCTCATGTCTGAAAGTGACACAATGTTCAACGAACGAGAATGGAGATGCACCGCTGTACAACTCATGCTCTCTACCGATCCAAATTATAACAACAGGGCCATTGTCAGCACCCTCAAAATACAAATCCGGACATTTCAACGCTTGAGAGCACAGTTCAATGCAACGGATGACACACGGTTACGGCTTTTGGTGTAGTTTCAAGTGAGGGCTACATCATGCCACTTCACATCTTTTTAGTCGTCCTCAATTGTTGAACCGTCTAGATTTGTATTTTGAAGGTGCTGACAATGGTTCTGTTGTTATAACTTGGATCGGTAGAGAATATGAGTTGTACAGCGGCGCATCTCCGATCTTGCACGTTGAACATTGTGTCACTTTCAGACATGATAGAAGGCTCCTTTCGCTCTTTTGATTGGCCAACTATTAGATTGTCTGCAAAAAATAATAATAATAATAATAATAATAATAATAATAATAATAATAATAATAATAATAATAAGATATAAATAGCAGAAAAAAAAGAAAATTGGTTTTCATCCAATGGAAATAGAATCAGGTCATTTTTTTCTAGGGCGACAATTTTATCGTTCCACCTCGTATATGCTGATTAAGCGAATCGCATTAACAGTGAAACATGATTTGAGTCAGCAAATTTTGCCGAAAAGAATTCCGGGTTGAAAATTGTATGTAACACGAAACGCTAGTTAGAATTAGATCCGGTTATCCAGATTACGCCATAAAAATTCTATGATAACTGTAACTTTTATAATTTACCAGTATATTCGAGGGTTGTCACAAAAGTAAAACCTCCTGTTTGTTTCAACACAAAAAAAGTTAAAGAACTATGAAGACGGGAATGATAACATTAAAACGAACGACGTTTTGTGCTCTAAAATTTATTTTCCCTCTACATACTCTCCACCATTCCCAATGCATTTTTGCCGGGAATACAATTACCCATCTCTGTGTCTGACATACGTCCATGAGAGCAGTTGCTTTCGTACACCATCAGTATCTGCAAAAGAGAGATGAAACTTTAAGGTCATGAATGCATAAGTTCAGTGATCATAACAAAGAAATTTGTAATCCTTCCGGATCCCTTCGGGCGGAATAAAAATAGGAGACATTACTTTTTGAACACTTTTTGTGTATATCGATATGTATACTAGCAGGCCGCTCGGCGGTATTATTTTTATAGAACTAGTACTCTATTTAGTATTATATTGTACCCCATTAATAGTAATGGTCCTTGATGTGATCCGATCGTAATATACGCTTAAATATTATATTTTAATTCATTCCGATATTATATTTATTATTATAGAGCTAACATTCTATTAATTATTATATTGTACGCAATATATAGCAATGATTCCAAATGTTAAAGAACAAATTACTTGAGTGTCATCGGATAGAATCGAAACCAAAGCATTTAGCACCCCTACCTTAGTCTTTACCATTTGAGCCATCGTGAAATGGATAAGACAAAGCTAAAATTTAACAGACTTTGATGTATAAAAGTATATTTGCGCATGCGTACAAAAGCATCTCCTACCTGGGTTGACATCAACTGCATCGGCTTCGAAAACGTTCAACAGCTTCCAATGAATGTTGATCGGTTCAATTTTTTCTGCATGTAGGAATTTAATGACGCACATCCATAACAGGGGCTGCTTTCTTACACCGTCAACATCTGCAACAGAAAGATTAAACCTTCAGCTCATAGATTACAAAACTCCGGTCATCTTGAAACCCCCTCTGATCGATTCGGGCGGAATAGAAAGTAGGGGTTATTACTTTTGAAACAACCCTCGTGTATATATATATATATATATATATATATATATATATATTATATTAGTGTTGGGACGATTAATCGGAACCGAGATCGGAAAAGATCTGAACATTTTGAAGTGTTAGAAGCGGTAACGGAATCTGAAAAATGTTGCCGATTTTCCGATGCCAACAACGATTCGTTTATTATATTTTTAAAAATTTAATTTCGTTTAAAACAAAATCTCCACTGCTGGTATAAATAATAACATAATAATTATTTATTGATTTTTAAAGACCAGTAAAACTAAAATCTCTAAATTCCTTCTCTAACGCAAGTGTACTTTTACGTTTGAGAAACTATTTGACCATTCAAATGGGTTTTACGGTGACCATGAAAAAAAAACAAAACTTTATAGTTAAATATTTAGAGATTTCTGAACAATCGGAATCAAAATCGGTAATTTTATCAGAATCAGAAATTTGGCACAGAACCAGTAATTGTATTGGAAACGAGCAAATATTAGAAACGCCCCACTTCTAATATATATATATATATATATATATATATATATATATATATATATATATATATATATATATATATATATATATATATATATATATATATAATGTTAAACGTCAACGTATATTTCTAGGATGGTGATTTAAAGGTTATGAGTATTTTTTTGAAGCATGAAAAACGATGTTACTTTTTGTATTTAATATTTTTATTGTTAGTTTTTATATTTCAAGCGGACCTCCGCTCTTGGTCACAAAAAGTATCGAAATGAAAAAGAAAAAGAAAACCGTTGAAAGAACTGGAGATTTGTAGCGTGGACACACACACACACACACACACACACATATATATATATATATATATATATATATATATAGGCTAAAATGCATGGACTGGACTTTAGTTTACCGTGTTTACACACACACACACGCACACACACACACACACACACATATATATATATACGCACGTGGTGGTAAGTCTTTTAGCGAACTAATCGGGTCAGATTTCACACTTCTACGAGATTGAAACCTATTTGCCTCTTTTTTGGTTAATTTTCCACATCACCTTTCACAGAACTTGGATGCCTACTTGAAGAGAACTTGAATGCCTACTAGACACTGTCCTCGGGTGTCTAAGGTCCCTCTGTACAGGAGTTTGTCAGAACAACCTGGTATGAGAATACTTTTTTCCATAGATGTAAACCCTAACCAAATATTTGAAATCACATAGTATTCGGTGCCAAAATAAGATCTCCTCACCATGGCTAACCTACATTAACTTTTACGAAGAATGGTGCACCTTTTCCAAGTAATGTTATCTCAAGTTATAGCACGAAGCTGGATACTCCACCAGACTAGATAAATTCTTGTCCTGGAATCCAGTAAGACCAAAAGAGCAAAATGAAAGATATACTAAAATGTATAAAAATGGTTTATTGGGGAGAGGAAAATTATGTTCTCAACTTCTTTACTAACTCAGTGTTTAAGAAATAAAGAACTTAAATGGAACATTCGAATATCTGTGTACCTCATATAGATTTCAAGTGTTAGCCCCAGGTTGTGGGCACCTTTATCTCCGAGAACTTCGACTGAAGTAAAGTAAAACACAACGTTACCAACATTGCTATAGGCTTCTAATATTCTTATATTTTATTTAGTAGCAATGCTTCAATCAAACTACCTTTCCCCATTCTATCTACTACTACTACTACTACTACTACTACTACTACTACTTATAATAATAATAAAAAAAAAAAAAATAATAATATAAATATATAGTTAGCCAGAGAAGACTCTTAGCTTTATAACAACGCTTCATCTTTGTCAGACCAACACCTATTTGGAGACAAAGATCAACCCCCCTCCCCCCAAATTATTTTGTTTATAGTCAGTTCATCCTTTACATCAAAAGAACAGCTGCTGCTGATGGATGATATTAATGATGTGTTTCTATAAACAGTGATCGCCACTTAACAGTGCTCTATTCGGTTATTTATAAAGTGCTATGCATTACGTAAAAGAGTAGCGGGCGATATCAATAACGACAGTTCTCAACACGCTGTTCCGCTGTATCGCAACTCTTCATCATAGCTGTATGTACATGTCCCCCCCACTTTAGTTATTACATTGCCATCCATTCTAAAGAGTAGTTATAATCACATTAAAGCTATCTTATATAAACGGCGATTTTGTTAAAAGAAAAAAAGAAAAACTTTTGTAGATCAGAAAATATGGGAGGGCCTACTTGATGTTTACTGTTCTTTGTTCTATCATGTGTGTTTGGGAACGAGCATGACTGATGCAAATTTCCATACGAGACATGCATTAATATATGATTCTAAAAATACAAAACGTTTTAACGAGGAAATAAATTCAGAATGAATAACAGTTTTCCAGTGCAGGCAGTTTGGATATACATCGCATTCCCCATTCACTGGCTTCATATATATATATATATATATATATATATATATATATATATATATATATATATATATATATATATATTAAAAAGCCCTTCCTTTGCATTTTCCCACAAAACTAGCCATGACAATCTCACAAAAAATGGTCTGTTCTGACTTGAGGTCATTTGAACCCATGAACAGCAGCGTCTGTTTGTTGATGGATTGGACGTTAGAATTAGACACGGCTTTCCAGTACAACGCGATGATTTATTACAGTATATGCTGAGAAAAACGTTTTTTTTTTTTAAACTGACGATCATAACTTGATATGCATTAGAATATATATGCACACTAGCTATATCCATGCCCAACGGTGTAGTTGCGTTTTGTATTGCCAGTTTCTGCCAAACTTTCACAAAAAAATCGCCTAACTACAACCAAATCTTGGCCTTCGGGACAAGATCAAAGTGTAGTATCTGTTCCGGCAGATACTGCACTTAAGATAATTTGTACCAGTCAATGGAGGGGAAACCCTCTATACTGGGAACCGCCTGGGTAATACCTAGGAGGTCCACCCTCCCAGGCCTTGCCACCGGGCTTTCCGGTGGGGCAAGTTTATTGCTTGCTGCCTGAGGCGCCCCGACCGGGGAATGCCGACGGGGTTACTCAGGCAATTTTTAAAATTGCAGGAGTGCCCCTCCTTTAGGGGAGCCTGCGGGGTTCCCACTTTCCGGCCTTGTGCCACATAATGCTGATGTGGGCAGCATTTAAATAAAAACCCTCTATACTGGGACAATTATTATTTTTGGTAACCAGAGTGACCCCTTTTAGGGGAGCTGGTTTTTACCTCACATTAAAAACGGCCTTGTGCCTAATTTGCTCAGTGGGGGAGCAAATAAACACCATCTGTTCCGACAGATACTGCAGGCTATGATTAGCTATTACTAGCTATGACTAGCAAAGACCAGATGTGGGGGCAACCCCACATGCCTGACCTTTAACCAGCTCCCATTTCCCACCTCTCGGGAGCTGGTCCCCTTTTTTCCTTCCCCCTCCCTTCACTCCTCACATTAAAAATTGGCCTTGTGCCTAATTTGCTCGGTGGGGGAGCAAATAAATACCATCTGTTCCGACAGATACTGCACTTGAGATAATTTGTACCAGTTAATGGAGGGGAAACCCTCTATACTGGGACAATTATTATTTTTGGTAACCAGAGTGCCCCCTTTTTGCCTACTTTTAGGGGAGCTGGTTTTTACCTCACATTAAAAACGGCCTTGTGCCTAATTTGCTCTGTGGGGGAGCAAATAAACACCATCTGTTCCGGCAGATGCTGCACTTGGGATAGTTTGTACCAGTCAATGGAGGGGAAACCATCTATACTGGGACAATTATTATTTTTGGTAACCAGAGTGCCCCCTTTTTGCCTACTTTTAGGGGAGCTGGTTTTTACCTCACATTAAAAACGGCCTTGTGCCTAATTTGCTCAGTGGGGGAGCAAATAAATACCATCTGTTCCGGCAGATGCTGCACTTAAGATAATTTGTACCAGTCAATGGAGGGGAAACCCTCTATACTGGGACAATTATTATTTTTGGTAACCAGAGTGCCCCCTTTTTGCCTACTTTTAGGGGAGCTGGTTTTTACCTCACATTAAAAACGGCCTTGTGCCTAATTTGCTCGGTGGGGGAGCAAATAAATACCATCTGTTCCGGCAGATACTGCAAGCAAAGACCAGATGTGGGGGAAACCCCACATACCTGACCTTTAACCAGCTCCCATTTCCCACCTCTCGGGAGCTGATCCCCTTTTTCCCTTCCCCCTCCCTTCACTCCTCACATTAAAAATCGGCCTTGTGCCTAATTTGCTCGGTGGGGGAGCAAATAAATACCATCTGTTCCGGCAGATACTGCAAGCTATGACTAGCTATGGCTAGCAAAGACCAGATGTGGGGGCAACCCCACATGCCTGACCTTTAACCAGCTCCCATTTCCCACCTCTCGGGAGCTGGTCCCCTTTTTCCCTTCCCCCTCCCTTCACTCCTCACATTAAAAATTGGCCTTGTGCCTAATTTGCTCGGTGGGGGAGCAAATAAATACCATCTGTTCTTCAGATGCTGCACTTCTATTTCTTGTTTTCTTTCGGTGGAGGAGAAATCCTTCACAACTGAGACAATTTTTATTTTTGTACCTTTTCTCCACGTTAAAAAAACGACCCTGGTGTCTAACTCTGTCCCGTGGGGAGGCATAGTAAATAGGTACAACCACTATCAACAATTCCCCGCACTCTCTATCAGTATCTAAATCCAAATGCAGATTTCGATGAACAAAGCTTCTTTCCTATAGCTGTCCGTTTGCGCAACTCTGTTCCGCTGGTCTGCTTTTCAGTTGACTACAATATAGTCGCTTTTAAGTTCAATATAAACAAGTTCTTAAATAATCAAATTTTAACAAATTTCCATCACTAACGATTATTATGCTATTGTCCCGGTGACCATCGTACACTCATTTGCTGGTATCCTTGAGTGACCTTCGGGCCTTGATAAGTGGTGATTCCCTTAAGTAGATAAAAAACTATGGCATTTACTTGTTTTTACAATATATGCTTTTTGATTTTGAATAAAAGTTTGAAAGTTCAATTTAATTAGTACAATATCGGTTATAAAATTATTAATTTAATCAAATTCTTATAAAAAGGTATTTAAGTTTTACTCTGTACATTTTAAAATGTAATCTTTTAATCAGTGATGGGACGATTCCAACATTTTTCTCGATTCCAATACGATTTCCGATTCCTTACTAAATTCCCGATTCTGATACAGTTACCGATTCCGATTCTTTACAAATCTCTAAATAGTTAACTGTTAAGTTGTTATTTTTTCTGATTACCGTAAAAACACGTGGTAAATATTCAAATATTTTCTCAACTTTCTCGCACTTGTGGGAAGGGACGGTGTATAGATTTTAGCTTTACTGGTAGTTTAAAATCAATAAATATTACTACCAACCGTAGAAGTTTTGTTTTAAACAAAATTAAAAAAGAAAAGAAAATACATAAATATATATAGAAAGAGGTTTGTGTTTACTATAAGCTTTTTACGCAAATATTACGCAAGTGTAGAATGTCTGCATGCATATAATTGCATGTTACAGTTAACGAAAGACAATGATTGACAATGATTAATCTGCTTGTGTTAAAACTCCTAGTGAGTACAAACAATAATAATAATAATAATAATAATAATAACAATAAAGAAAGTCCAAATAGTACCGATAATAGTAGGAGCACTAGGAACAATCCCGAAAAACTTCGAAAAAAGAATGTCAGAAATTGGAATCAGAGGAATAACTGCAAAAATACAACGACTAACGATAATGAAAACGACTGAAATATTAAGGAAAACCCTCGAATGCGGAGAATAATACAAGACAATATAACGAATAAGCGTTACAGGGAATGAAGAACACCGAAACTGCATATTTACAAATTCTACACCCCCCATCATGCATCCCACCCATTGTTTCATCACCCCCCCCCAAAAAAAATGATACCAAAGGGCCGAGAAGGGTCAATAAGGACTGAAAGATAGAGAAGCGAGCGCCAACCAGACCTCGGCTGGACAAGCGCAAAGAGAACTGGGACCTTGGGGAGGCTGAGTGCCACTCAAATTCCAGTATAAACCAATGGCCACTACCAGCGAGAAATCAATGGTAAGCGGCTGTTGCGATGATGCAAATTCATTTGCAAATGCTATCGAAGGAGGTGGAGAGGGCTGGACGTCTGGGGAGACTTGTTGTCACTCAGCTTCCAGAGAATACCACAGGTTTCCAATCAGATCGTTTGTTGACTTGTGTGAAAGCTCCATGTGAGCCAATAATAATAATCCTGAACATAGATATGGAGGTTATCGGAAACGAATGAAAGAATTATGGGACCTCTCCAGTGACCACCAGGCGACAGAACAAAGAATTGCGGACAAAGCAAGACTGATATTCAAGAAAGTTTGGCTCTCTAAACTAGAACTAGCAGAAATTCAGCGAAAAATAAATGATGAAACTGAACAACCCCCCCCCAACGGAACCGCCCGTAGAAAAAACCCACAAGTTGAAGCTTCACAAGTAAAAAAACCAAAGGCGCAGGACCTACGAAGACCGAAGTCTACAAATGTGAAACCGAGAACAATGAAACAGAACTAACAGAGAATGAAGCAAATGAAATAAATAAAATAACACAGTTTATGAACGAGGAAAAAACAAAACTCCCATCGTTAAAGAACCAAGAGCAGAAGAAATTAAAAACAGAAAAAGGAAAGGTTAACAAGCTCCTCCCACACATTCCAACAAACAATCACAGACTTAAACAACCTCATTTACGCAGGCGCCAAAATGGTAAGTATGAATCTCAAATCAGAAAAACAACCGGGCACAAGCGGACCGACAAAACCTGGATGGGAAATAAGACTAGAAAGCCAAATACAGAAACATAAAAAAGAAACCAAAATGATCAACAGGAAGAAAGCAATGTGGAGAAAACGAAATATTGGAAATGTATCTGGTAGGGAGATGCTAAACAAGAAACATGAAGAACTGGACAAAAAATAAAAGGAAAAGAAGCGAGATTGAGACGATATAGATATAAATCTGAACAATGCAAACAAAACAGAACATTTGAAACTAATGAAAGCCAATTCTATCAAAATGTGAACGGAGGAAAAAAGAAAAACAGAACAACCAAATCCGACAGAAACAAAACTCTACTGGAGTTACATATGGGAAGAGCGACGAGATCACAATAGAAATGCCGAATGGCTGAAAGACATGAAAGAAGAGTTACAACAAATCGAAGAAGGAACAGTGAAAGAAATCAGCAAGGAAACCCTAAAGAAAACCATAGGAAAAATGGCAAACTGGAGAGCACCAGGGCACGACGGGATACATACATACTGGTTAAAAAAATTCACAAGCTTACACGAAAAGCTTGCCCAAAACCTAAGAAGTTGTATACAGGAAGCAAACGTGCCAGACTGGATGACAAAAGGTAGAACCACACTGCTACAGAAGGACACGGAGAAAGGAACCGTCCCCAGCAACTATAGGCCAATCACGTGCCTACCCACCATGTGGAAAATACTGACAGCACAACTGAGGGAACAAATCTACCACTCACTTAATAACTATAGACTCATGCCCGAGGAACAGAAAGGATGCCAAAAAGGGAAAAGAGGAACACATGATCTGCTATATGTTGATCAAAACATCCTAAAGGAGGTAAAAAGGAGGAGGAAAAATTTAGCCATGGCATGGATCGACTACAAAAAAGCGTACGACAGGATCCCCCCAAGCATGGATAATAGAGTGCCTAAAAATGTATAAAATATCAAGCGGGATCACCAATGTAATGGAAAATGCAATGAAAACATGGAGACTGGAACTGACAGCTGATGTCCAACACATAACAGAAATTAACACTAGGGTTGCGGAGTCGGATGTTAAAAGTCCGACTCCGACTCCAACTCCTAGAATTACTAGGATGCCGACTCCGACTCCGACTCCTTTAATATCTTCAACTCCGACTCCGACTCCCAACTCCCGACTCCGACTCCGACTCCGACTCCCGACTCCGACTCCCGACTCCTTGACCCTATGTGAAAATCTATTTTGCAGATCCATATACCAGCCTCCCACATCGATTCAGCATGCATTTTATAATTACTTTTCATGTATATCATTTTCGACGTTTAACATTCACTTGCATGATAAATATACTCACATATAAACTCAACCAGCTTTATAGAATAAGTTTAGATAACAAAGGGATAAAAAGTTTACAATTAAATTTTATTATGCTATCAGTTCAAAATAGAATACAATATTTAGGGATAGGGAAACCTCTTTAGGCTATGGCATTTCGAAGCGAAATGCTTTTCATCAAAAGAGGGGGATAAAGACATTATACAGAGAATAATATTTTAAAAGATAATATTGCCTTTATGGAATGAGGATCAAAGGTAAAACAGGAAAAAGCCGTAAAGGGCTATAGTAGCATAGATTGATTATTATTGAAATATCATATACATATATATATACATATACATATATATATATACGTACATACATATATATATATATACATATACATATATATACACATATATATACACACATATATATACACATATACACATACATATATATACATATACATATATATATACATATACATACATATACACATATACATATATATACATACATATACATATACATACATATACATATATATATATACATATACATATATATACATATATATATATATGCATATACATATATATACATACATATACATATACATATATATACATATACATATATATACATATATACATATATATACATATATACATATACATATATATATACATATACATCTATACATATATATATATATATATATATATATATATATATATATATATATATATAATGGTATTATTTATGCTCATGATCATTTACCAGCCTATCAGCATATTCAAATCTATAATAGCAGAGTTGCACTTCAAGTTATATATTTTCTTTTTCCTTTGTACCCTCTCCGAAAAAACTCATATGTTATTGCATTTGTCCATTCTCATAAATCTTATCAATATTAGGAAAAAAAATCAATCTATAAAAATGTCTTATTTGTAAACATAAAAAATAGGCTTTATTTATAATTATAGAATTGAAAGTTGCAAATAAGAATTTAATAATTTACTCTCAAAAACAAGATGACTTCAGTGAGCTTCTCTTTCATTGCAGCCCTTTAGTCCGTCCAGATTAGCCTTAGCGCTGAAAACAAACGTTCAACACTCACTTGTGTTGGAGGAAGTGCTGCTGCCAATATTGCAGATTCTTTCACTATCGCAGGGTACTGCTTTATAGCTTCATGAACATTTAACTTAGACTTTCTATCTAGTTGTTCTACTTGCTGTAATGCAGCATGAAAGTCTAGCTTGAAACTTGCTAAGGCTTTATTCACTGAAGATAGGTTTTTTTTTTTTTTTTTTTTTTTTTTTTACAAAGGCATCACCACATTATCAAGGCCCAGAGGCCACTCAAGGATAAGGGTTAAAGAGTGTACAGTAGAAATTGGTCAATATAGTAATCATTAGTAATGAAAATTTGGTAAATTTAATAACCTATATGGAACGGCTCATCAAGAACTTATTTACTTTAGACTTGAACACAACCATATTGTAGTCAGCCGGAAAGCAGGAAAACGGAAGACAATTCCACAGGCGTGAAGTTCTAAGAAAGAAGCTTTGTTCATGGAATCTACGTTTAGATTTAGGCACAGATAAAGAGTGGGGGAAATTATTGATAGTGTTTACAGCTAGACGAGTGTTTCTTGTGAAAGTTTGGCGAGGGGGGACCATAGATTGAAGCTCAGTTGAACACTTTCCATGAAAATAACGATACATCAGAGACAAACTCGCAACATCTCTTCTGTGAGATAGAGGTTGCAAGGAGGAGAAAAGGACATCTCCTACGAGGCTACGAAGTCTATTTTGAACTCTATCAAGGCAGGACAAGTCCTTTCTAGCAGCTCCTGCCCAGATGTGGCAACAGTACTCCATCCTTGGACGTACCTGGCTCTTATATAGGTAGAGAATAGCATCAGCAGTGAGATATCTACCGGATCGATAGAAAGATCCCATCATTTTTCCAGCGGCCTTGGCAACAGATTTGATATACGTGTTCCATTTAAGATCAGGAGTAATGGTCAAGCCCAGAAGCTTGTCAAAACTTGAGGCCTCCTGAAGACGAGAGCCATTCATTTCAATTGATGACAAATGTGAATTAGAATGTTGATGATGTAAAGAGAGAAGCTTGGTTTTAGATGCATTAAAAGTAACCAGCCACTCCTTTCCCCATTGTACTACGTGCTCAAGATCAGAGGAGAGAGAATTGGAGAGAACTTGGTCGTTTACTGTCTTAGATGTGCTACCATAAATGGTAGTGTCGTCAGCATAAATGTCTACAAATGATGTAAGGATATGATTTGGAAGATCATTAATGTAGATCAGGAAAAGAGTTGGGCCCAAGATGGACCCCTGAGGGACACCGGCATTAATACTGTGAGCTTCTGATTTTCGCCCCTCAACTACTACTCTTATGAACCTATCAGAAAGAAATGATTTAATAATTGAGAAGACTTTTCCAGCTATACCATAGCTAGCGATCTTATGAAGTAAACCTTTATGCCATACCCTATCAAAGGCTTTAGATATGTCAAGAGCAATTGCCCTAGAAAGATTGCCACCGTCGAGAGATTTGATAATCCTATGCGATATAACTGTAAGGACATCTGCTGTAGATCTAGCAGAACGGAAACCATATTGAGTGTCACTAAGAAGGTTATTTTTGTTGAGATGTTTGATTACTTCTGTATTTAACACAGATTCTAGCAACTTACTCATGACGCACAGGAGACTTATTGGCCTGTACTGAGAGGGGGATGAGCGATCACCTGAATTCTTAAATACAGGGCATACTGATGAGATTTTCCAGGGAGATGGGAAACTATTCTCCTTAAGACAACGTTTAAACAGTTTTGTAAGTATGGGCGCTAATTCAGGTTGAAGTTTTTTGAGTACTATAATTGGAATACCATCAGGGCCAGTTGCTTTACTCGAATCAAGGTTTTTGATTAGCTTCGCAACATCACGTACAGATATACGTATATCACATAGCGTGTTTTCTGATACAGGAGGAAATATTGGAGGTTGGCGGTCTTGGTCGCAAAGGGTAGAATTAGCTGCAAAGTTCTTGACAAAGAGTTTGGCTTTGTCTGATGCTGACGAGATTACCTCAGGTCCATTGATAATAGTTGGGATGGAGCACACGCTTCTGTTCAGGATTCTGTTTGCTATTTTCCAAAACTGGTGGGAACCAAGCCGCTGCTCAGCTACTTTGGACTTAACAGATTGAGCATACAACACTCTTGCGTTCCTTATTACTTTTTTACAATGGTTGCTGGCAGTCCTGAAAACGGCTTTAGTTTCCATACATCTATTACGTTTGAAGCAGTGGAAAAAGTGATTTCTGTGCGCAATGGCAGCAGCACATTCTGGAGAGTTTAGCTGTTTCCTGTAGCTTACGCCGCTTTGACCTTGCTTTATGATCTTCTTGATCCAAAAGCTTTTCAAAATCCTCTTCATCGCAGGTTCCCTCTGAGTCTGTGGTTGAAATAGTGTCTGGATCTTCAGTAGATGCCTTTGAATGTAAGCCCGAAATCCTCACAGCAAGATCACAAAGTGCCGATTTCGCTTTATCTTTCTGAGTGTCAGATAACAACATTCTATTCATTGGGTCTACATATACTCCAGCCAGTAGGATTTTATTATGAAGCAGTTGTATTTCTCTTTGACGCATTGACTCGCACATTATTCTTGCTAGCAAAGCACCACGCCTGGATAAGGAATGTTCTAACATTTTCCATTCTTTCAAGAACATTCCTGGAGTGAGGTCCTCTTCTTGAAGCTTTTTTGTCACTTGAAAAGGAAGCTTAAGAAGGTCTTCCAGTTCTTCAAGTTGAATTCATTGTGCTTCTGAAAAACTGACATCTGGGTTTGCCATATCGATAAGAATAGGCTTCAATTAAACAATATGTTTTACCATGTTGTAAGTACTACCCCACCGAGTTACTTGGTCTAATATGGTTCCTTTTCCAGCTCTTCCTTTAAGAATGTCATCAATCTTCGGAGTTCTTGCTGAAATAGCAACTCTTCTGACTTTTGCTATCAGATAACTGGAACAAGAGCATCGTTTACTGCAAGTTGGTTTGTATGAACACAGCAACGCTGGTGTTCAATTTCTGAAATGCAGGCTGCTACATCACCAAATGCATCCAATGAATTTGGTGCCTCCTCAAATGCTTCATAGAAATTAAAATCCTCTTGCTTCTCTGTTAAGTCATCCCAGTCAATTGGCTGTCTACTGTGACTTGGCCCAGGTTGTTCTTCCTGAATTTCTGCTGCACATTCTTCTGTAATACTTGAATCTTCTCTTTCATTCAGTTTTTTTTACCATACTCAGCATGTTAGACGCATGTTGCCAAAGTCTTGCAACACTTCTTTTACCAATTCCTTTAAGAAGTTACTGGAATGTTGGGCTTCAGTGTCTTTAATGGCCAAGGTTTTAGTCATATTTTTCCCTTAATCCACATACCTAACGTATACAAACTTATTGCTTAGTTTTCTCTTTAGCTGTTTTTTTTTTGCTCTCATATTCACCAATAATTAATTTCTTTATGGAATCTCTGTTTAGAGCCACTCCTAATTTTCGTGCCACTTCACCAATCAGTGCTAACACTTCAGGCCGAGAAAAGAATCTCAAGGGAATGCTGTTGAGAACAATAATCTTAACGATGTTCCTTTTTAATTCAGCTGGAGCCATTGAGATTGTCACTTTATTACTAACAAAACAACTTGTAAGAGATGCTGTGGTAGGGTTCTTTTCAGTAATCAAAGTTTTAGATTTTGATGTGGTTGGTGTATTAGATGAACCTTTGTCTTTCTGTTGAACAAGTTTAAAGATGCTAGGATCGCAGCGCTCCAAATGTCTTTTTAAGTTAGAAGGACGAGTAGGAGCATGGCCTTTGATAGTACCACCACCAGAAGCAATAATTTCAACACCACAAGTTGTTTCTTCATCGTCTCGGGTTGTTATGCACTGACATACATAATGCTTGAAATCACTGGTTAAGTTAAAATGGTCAAATACGGCAGATTTACATTTTGAAGCCATCTTGTGGGTGCATCAAGTTTTGTAACTAATTTTCAAAATTATATATTTCTGTAAATCTGTCAAAAAAAAAGATGTTTAATTCAAAATGTAAAAATTGTTTGCTTTATTTCAGTAATCAATTTCTGTAAACCTATAAAAACGTAAATAAATACAAATGTAGGGGTTTTGAGATTCTTCCACATACCAGTATTAGGGTAGGTCGATTTTAAATCAACTTGCCTAGACTCGGGAAAGTTGTATATTCGGCTCATTGCATGGAAAGTGGTCCAAAATTAAAGAATTTTGAATCCGATATTTTCTAACATTGTTATGTTTTTCTAAACGACAACACCCTAAACTACAAAACAATAAAATATTTAAATTCTGATCTTTTATGTTGACTGCGCTGAGGCTATAAACATCAGCTATTTATTGAAGTCAGAAAATTTCCAGGCATTCATTTTTACTAATAAATGACATAGAATTATGTTTAACTAGCGAGGGTACCCAGCGCTTCCCGGGTGTTTAGAGGTGGGGGGGAATAAATCAAAACAAAATGGAAAATAAAGAATATGCGAACGTAATAACCCTGTTTAAATACAACTTTTTTTAAATCGGAAAAACAAACAAAACAAAAAAAAAAAAAACAGCGAACATGATGCAGAATAAAGAATAAGAGAACGGAAATGTTTAAATGTTAAAACTGATTTGTAAGAAAAACAAAAACAAAAACAAAAATCTAGCATATTTCTATTAACGAAAAATGTGATAAACTACCGAAAATGAAGGAAAAGAAAAATCACTGGGATGCTCTGTTTCAGCGATAATCAGCTATTTTTGTTTAGATTAGTTAATCATATACAATGTTGTCACATGCTGGCAACACAAATTGATTTATACCCATTTTCTTTTTTTGGATAAGATTGTAATTCCGGATCGATCCTGGACTAATCAAATTGCCAAATTCCATTCAGGAACTGGATAACTTTCGGATTACAATCTGATTGTTATCCACAGTGATTTCACTCAAAGACAGACTTTTCATTGATCATGTGTGACGTCACAACCAAAGCGAAAAAAGCTGTCCAGACAAGATTTGCAGTGATCCGATAGACCAAAATATCTTGATGAAGTAGAAACATTGCAGGACAGTACAAAATATGATATATCTAAAAAAATAAGAACAAGACATTATAAAAACTGCTAAATTGTGCAACTGGTAAAACCAAACAGGAAAACCATTAAAAAAAAAAATTGGGGGGGACTTAAGGAGTCGGAGTCGGATAAAAATTTCCGACTCCAACTCCGACTCCGACTACTAGTACATTTAGAAATCCGACTCCGACTCCGACTTCGACTCCAGCTAAAACCTCCGACTCCCTCCGACCCCGACTCCGACTCCGCAACCCTGATTAACACACAAAGAGGCATCTTCCAAGGAGAGTCATTATCACCATTACTGTTCATCATAGCCATGATGCCCTTGAATAGTATTCTGAGAAAGTGCCAAGCCGGATACAAGTTACCCAATACAGAGGAAAAAATGAACCACCTGATGTACATGGACGATCTGAAATATTTTTTGCAAGGACCGAAAAAGAGCCAGCGACACTAATTAACACTACCAGGATCTTCAACCAAGATATCCAAATGGAATTTGGAATGGAAAAGTGCGCACTACTAGTTATAAAAAAGAGAAAACTGGAAACGACAGAAGGCATGAAACTACCCAACCAAACAGAAATGAGGGCACTAGGAGAACAAGGCGACTATAAATACTTGGGAATTCTGGAAGCGGACACCATCAGAGCAACAGAAATTATAGAGGAAATTGGAAAGGAATACCTCAGGAGAACAAGAACACTCCTAGAAACTAAATTATATAGAAGAGACCTAATAAAAGGTATAAATACATGGGCAGTGTCGCTAGTAAGATACTCTGGACCGTTTATAGTATGGACAAAAGAACTCAGACAGCTCAACCAGAAAACCAGGAAACTCATGACCATGCATAATGCACTACACCCAAAGGATGACATTGACAGACTCTAAGTGAAAATGAAAGACGGCGGGAGAGGACTGATCTGTACAGAAGACTGTGAAGGACACAAAAAAAAGAACTTGAAATAGACATAATGCAAAACACTGAAAGAATAATTATGGCAGTGAGAGACACGGAGAAAACCAGCAAAGCAGAAAACAGAGAGACAAAGGACAAAAAAAAAAAAGGAAATAGAAATGGGAAAAGAAACAACTCCACGAAAGATTCATAAGAATGATAAAATATGAGAATAACGAAAACACCTGGACATGGATGCGAAAAGGACATATAAACCGAGAAACTGAATCTCTAATAACTGCAGCACAAGATAACTCGATAAGAACCAACCATATCAAAGCAAGGATCGATAAAACACAAGAAAACAGCAAATGCATACTCTGTGGACAAAGAGACTGAACGATACACCATATAGTAAGTGAATGCAGCACACTGGTCCAAAAGGAATACAAAAACAGGCATGACCAAGTGGGGAGGGCGGTGCACTGGGAATTGTGCAAACGGCTGCATTTTGAGCGTACAGATAAATGGTACAAGCATAAACCCGCAACAGCACTCGAAAACGAGAACCACAAAATCCTATGAGACATTGACATACCGACGGACAAACCCATCCAATCAAAAAGACCAGATGTCGTAATAATTAACAAGAAAGAGAAATCCTGTCAAATTGTAGACTTTGCTGTCCCAGCTTACCACAGGGTGAGTATGAAAGAAAAGGAGAAACAAAACAAATACAGAGAACGAGCCAGCGAGTCAAAAGGGATTTGGATGATAAAGAAAATCAAAATAGTACCGATAATAGTAGGAGCACTAGGAACAATTTCGAAAAACCTGGAAAAAAGAATGGCAGAAATTGGAATCAGAGGAATAGCTGCAAAAATACAACGACTAACGATAATGAAAAGGGCTGAAATATTAAGGAAAACCCTTGAATGCGGAGAACAACACAATATAGCGAATAAGCGTTATAGGGAATGAAGAACACCGAAGCTACAGATCTATATGTTCTACACCCCAATGATGCATCCCCTCCATTGTTTCACCACCGTTTCCCCCAATAGAAAAGTGATACCAAAGAGCCGAGAAGGGTCAAGGAGGATGGAAAGACCGAGGAGGGAGCATATATATATATATATATATATATATATATATATATATATATATATATATATATACGTAGAGCATAATCGCGTTTACACACCGGTTCTCGTCAGATCACCGGAGTTAACAAACGTTGAACCTGGTTAGTACCAGATGGGTGAACATTTGGGAACTCTAGGTGCTGTATGTGTTTTCAGCTTATCTCGGCATTGTTTCCAGTCGTCCTGTACTTCACTTGCCCCTGGTATTTAACAATGTCGTCTCAGGAGAGGTGTGATTAGAGATTGCGCATCTCCTGCCACAAACATTTCACGCGCAAGCAACCCTTCGTGGCTATCCATAGTCGTTCCAAGACTGAAGGAGCCTGCTTTGATATATATATATATATATATATATATATATATATATATATATATATATATATATATATATATATATATATATATATAGTGCTAACAAATATGAAGTCCGCACTTGTAAATTTTTCAAAAACTGCAAATGTAAGCTAAATATAATGTAACTGTTTAAAAAAAAACTATACCTCATTTGATTCGCCTTTTATTCCTCTATAATTTTTCCTGTTCATATTTAACTTTTAATTGAAATAATCTACTTTTCACGTCAACTTTCAAAAATAACTTCACAGTAAAGAGGCAAAAAGAAAGTCCGCAGCAACAAATTCATTTAAACCCAGCTTTAATTAAATCGTTTTCAAATATCCACGAACGGGCAACAAAGAATCTCTAATCGTGATTGTTGTTGTTGCAGGTTATACAACGTAACATTTAGTCCATATGCTACGACTTTCACTTAGTGATCGTCGGGAGCACATTAATCTCTGTCTTTCTTGTTTATCCAATCGAAAAATCGGCCGCAGATTGAAATACGTTGAGAAAACGGTACGAAAGACTGTGCAAAAGCATCAAAACACCGGAAGTAGCACTACAGTTACTTCTAACCGAAAAGATAATGCTATTAATATCCACAGCCTAAGAAACAGATTTGAAACAGTTCCCCAAATTCAACAACAGTGCAATCTTGTTACAAAGTGATCTCTTTCTACTGTCAAGAACAGATTAAAGGGATTTAATTTGCGAGGATACGTCGCAAAACGCAAGCCAATGATTTCTGTAAAGAACAGAAAGCGCCGTCTGGATTTCGTCAGATGCAATGAAGATCATGACTCTTCATATTGGCCAAAAGTGCTTTTTACCGACGAAAGCAAGTTCAATAGGCTAGACAGTGATGGTAGGTAGTATGTCCGTCGGAGTGAAGACGAAAAAATTAATCCTAGATGCTCAGGTTCAATGCTGCAAGGTGGTGGAGGTTCAGTTTTGGTGTGGGGCATTATTAGTACAAATGGTCCAGGGCCTAGAGTTCGCTTGTAAGGTCGAATTAATTCGACCAAGTACATTAATATGTTGACTGAACATTTTCTACCCTTCTTTGGTCGGAATTTGGATGATAATCCCATCTTCACGCAGGATAATGCTCCCATTTACGCTGCTGGCAATGTCAAAACCTTCCTGGAAGAGCATGATATTCCGTGTTTAGATTGGCCTGCACAATCCCCAGACCTCAATCCTATCGGAAACATATGGCATTACATCAAGCAAAAGCTATGCAATGATAAAATTTCAAATCTGGAAGAACTTTGGACAAAAATTAAAGAAAAGTGGGATGCCCTTTCCCTGGAGTATTGCTGCAATCTAATTCAAAGATTTCCCAAAAGATTGCAGGCTGTCAAATTGCAGAAAGAGCTATGCTACTAAATATTAACTAGTCCATTGTGTTACTGTTGTACTTGTGTTACATTAATGACCTAAATTTACATTTAAATAACAATTTTCCATTGTGCGGAGTTTCTTTTTTTGCCTCCTCACTTTGAAGTTAATTTTGTAAACGCAGACTATTATCCTTATCTTCTTGTTGTTTCACGACGTTTCGGTCAACTATTCCTCTGGCCTTCGTCAGGTGGTTAACCGTGACAGGATAGGAATGCTGAGTCTCTTTACTGTATCCCCAGTAATTACTGCCTTCCATAGTTGTTGTCTCACCGTCGCGCAGTGGATAGAAGCGTTGAATCTCTACGGTTCCGAGTGAGACTTTTCTGAAAATAGCGGCTTATGGTGAGACGACAACAACTATGGAAGGCGGTAATTACTGAGGATACAGTTAAGAGACTCAGCATTCCAATCCCCTCGCGCTTAACAACCTGACGGAAGCTAACTGGGAGAAACGTCATGAAGTAAGAACTATGAAAATGAGGATAATAGTCCGCAAATAAATAAATAAATAAATATGTCGGTGTTTTCCGGAGCTTTTTATACACAAATGAACGAGTAAATATCCAGAAAGGTCAGACCAGTAATTATTATAATGAAAAACAAACAGAAACAAAAAGAACTTTTTATGGAAGATACTTCTTAATATAAACAGCGAACAATCCCACACCTATCACCCCCCCTCCCACGAGAAACAAAAAATGAAAGAAGATGCATGCATTACACGAGCGTTTGTAAATGGATGTGTTGTCTGCGCTTGTACGGATATCCAAAAAGTTTCTGTTTTCGCTGTATGGGATCGTGTGGGCACACATGCAGGTTCAAGTGCCTACGTTTCACTTAGAGATAATAAATGGCATGACGAACTGATATGTGCGGAAATGCTTGCTTCCTTGCATCTGCTTTCCCTCGAGATAAGTGATTTACTGTAAGATTTAAAATTCACGAAGAGAGGCTCGCTGTTCATCTGTTAATGCTATTAAGCCCTCTTGAACAATACACAAAGAACGAAAATTAGCGCGAACTCTTTAACTATTACTACTATTACTACTACGGTGGACACGAATACTACTTCTTCGACTGCTACTACTGCGAACATGACTGCTACTATCAATAATTATAAAAAAATAGTGCCTGTCTATAACCGAAAATACGTTACATTCTTGAAAAATATTGCATTTTATGGTTTTTTCAGATTCACTGAAGATACGTTGCGTTATCGTTAGTTTCATGGCAAGTGCTCGTCTGAGCTCCAATCTATGGTCCTCCTTCGTCAAACTTTTACGAAAAAAACTCGTCTAGTTGAAAACACTATCATTAATTTTTCCCACTCTTTATCTGTGTCTAAACTTAAACGTAGATTCCATGAGCAAAGCTTCTTTCTTAGAACTGCACAGCTGTAGAACTCTTTTCCGTTTGCCTGTTTTCCAACTGACTACGATTTGGTCGTCTTCAAGTCCAACGTAAACAAGTTCTTGATAAACTGTCCCCTTAAGTAATCCAACTTACCAAATTTCCACGACTAACGATTACTATGATATTGCCCCATTCACAATTGTGCCCTCATTAACCCTTATCCTCGAGTGGCCACCGCGCCTTGATAAGTGGTGACGCCTATGTAAAAAAAAATGATTTTCGCATCATTTGACTTTTTCGGACTACTATTCTAATCTTCGTTTTTCTCTAATCAGCCATTTTTTTTCTTTTGGTCCTAAAACAATCAGAGTCTAAGTTACTTTTTAGAAGATTTTTCCCTTGTTGTTTAGGTATGGCTTTTTCCTCTAATGGTCTAGGAAGTAAACGATCCCAGGATTTGCTTAGGGGAATACTGACGGAGCTGTCCAGACGCTTGTGTCACATCATTACACCCTGGGAGAGAGATAATATAAAGTCACGAATTATCAAGGGCTGAAGGTCAATCAAGGATAAAGGTCAATGATGATGCGTAGCGGTGGTCTAAGTTTCTCCGATCCCGATTTTGAAGAATACGACTCAACAAAAATTTGTTATCAGCCCCGAGATATTTTGTTTCACAGGCATTCGAGTCTTTGTTGTTATATTCGAAACATGTTAGCCAATGTAATTTTCGAGTTTCTTTTTGTATGCATTAACACTTAGAACGCCGTAATACAAATAGGAGTACTGTTGTGACCTCTGCAGAGGATGTGCTTGGGTAAAAATTTCCTGCATACAAAATCGGCTTCGAAATCTAGTGGGCGATGTTATTTTTTCCTCTTTACCACCTCTTTCTCACATAAGAAACGCTCTAGCGTTATTTTCAAGGCAGGTGCCCGACTGAGCTTCATTCTCTAACCTTCTATAAAACATTTATGACAATAACTCATTTAGCTACAGCCACTACCAACATTTCCCTTTACTTTTTATCTGTGCTTAAAACTAAACAAAAATACCATGATCAAAATTTCATTCCTAAAACTACCCGTCTGTGGAACACAGATGATGGGTCTGCTTCCAGCTGACTATTACATGGTCGACTTCAAGTTCAATGTAAACAAGTTCTTGTTGAGCTTTCCTCTTAAATATTCAAATACTATGCAATTTCCACCATTGTCGATTAACACAGTGTTGTCTTATCGACAACCTGACCCTAATTAATCCTTATCCTTATGGAGATTGAATCTAAAATAAAGATCAAATTCCGGTGGAATTTCGACGTCGACAGAAACTAATTAGATTAGAAAGAAACTGAAAACAACGATACACTGCCAACGTATTCATATATTTAAAAAAAAAAATCGAGTTACAAAAGTTTGTGTCGGAATTTTATTTCCCCCCAAATATTTCGATAAAATACAATAACTGCGATGAGATCGAAAGTCATGGAATAAGAAGGTTTTGTTTCGTTACGATTGACACAAACAAGTGACACTCATACACAAACCGTTCGGCAAAATTCACTCCAATTTAATCCACACACACATGTATTCACTTTTGCATTATTTGAAAATTTTTTAACTACTATTCTAATCTTCGTTAGGAGTAACCAGTTATCACTAGGGCTATGACAAGAGAATATTTTTTCATTGTTTTGGCTCTCGAGTATATATTGGTTAATATGCTATATGTGCTTAGACAGAGTGATATGGTTCTCTGTTGATTAACTGTGTCTAACTGTGTCGGAAATACACTCGAGAGTCCAAACAATGAAAACAATGTTCTCTTGTCACAACCCTTACTTATCACTACTTTTATTCCAGCCCGTTTTTCCTCTTATGTCCCAGAACAATCAGAGTAACGACACAGACATTTTTTTTTTTTACAAGGTGGTCACCACTTATCAAGGTCCGGAAGCCACTCAGGGATAAGGGTTATTGTAAGTACAGTATTTTTGTGTGGAGATTTAATAAAGTGTCTATTTAAGGGGGCGGTTCATCAGGAATTTGTTTACGTTGGACTTGAGGACATCCAAGTTGTAGTCAGGTGGGAAGCAGGCAAACGAAACAGAGTTCCACAGGCGTGCAGTTCTAAGAAAGAAGCTTTGTTCATGGAATCTGTTTTGATTTAGGCATAGATAAAGAGTGGGGAAAGATTTTGACAGTGGATTCAGCTAGACGGGTGTTTTTCGTAAAAGATAAGCGATGGGAGACCAGAGATTGGATTTCAGACGAGCACCTTCCATGGAAATAACGATAAAATAAAGATAGACTTGCAACGTCTCTTCTGTGGGAGAGAGATTGCAGGGAAGAGAAAAGGGCACCCCCCACTAAGCCACGAAGTCTATTTTGTACTCTGTCAAAACATGGATAGGCTTTTTAGCAGCTCATGCCCAGATATGGCAGCAGTATTCCATCCTTGGACGTACTTGGCTTTTATATAGATAGAGAATTGCATCAGTAGTGAGATATCTTCTGGAGCGGTAGAAGGATCCTACCATCTTTCCAGCGACTTTGGCAACATACTTGATGTACGTGTCCCATTTCAGATCAGGAGTGAAGGTCAAGCCCAGAAGCTTGTCAAAACACGGGCTTCTCCTAGACGAGAGCCATCTATTTTAGTTAATGCCAGATGAGGATCAGATCGTTGATGATGTAAAGTATGGAGCTTTGTTTTAGATGCATTAAAAGTAACCAGCCACGTCTTCCCCAACTGAATCACGCGCTCGAGATCAGAGGAGAGAGAATCAGAGAGAGCTTTGTCATTTACAGCCTTTGATGTGTTGCCGTAGATGGTCGTATCATGAACATATATATCAACGAATGATTTATGTGTTTAGGGAGATCAGTGATGTAGATCAGAAAGAGAGTTGGGCCCAGGATAGACCCTTGAGGGACTCCAGCATTAATAATGTGGGCCTCTGATTTTTGTCCATCAACCACTACTCTTATGAGCCTATCGGAGAGAAATGATTTAATGATAGAGAGAACATTTCCAGTTATGCCGTAGCTGGAGATCTTGTGAAGTAGGCCTTTATGCCATACCTTGTCGAAGGCCTTTGATATGTCAAGAGCAATTGCCCTAGAAAGGAAGCCTTTGTCAAGAGATTCACTAATCCTATGAGATATAACCGTCAGCACATCTGCGATAGATCTTGCAGAACGGAAACCATATTGCGTGTCACTAAGAAGGTTATTTCTGCTAAGGTGGTTGACTATTTTTCTATTTAATATGGATTCCAGCAACTTACTCATGACACACAGGAGGCTTATTGGTCGGTACTAAGAGGGAGATGACTTATCAACTGAGTTCTTAAAAAAAGGACATACTGATGAGGTTTTTCAGGGTGTTGGAAAGCATTTCTCTTTAAGGCAATGCTTAAATAGTTTGGTAAGTATGGGAGCAAGTTCTCGTTGAAGCTTTTTTAACACTATAATTGGGATGCCGTCAGGGCCAGTTGCTTTACTGGAATCAAGGTTCTTGATTAGCTTGGCGACCTCATGCACAGATATTTGTATTTTACCTAGCGTACAGCGTAAGTATGACTAGTTCGAATCCAAACAGTTCCATAGACACACACTTAGAGATGTTAACATCTTCACTGCCCTGTCTCATAAATACCCGATATCTTTCATTATGTTTACCTGTTTCTTTGTTAATTACGAACTTTACGTAAACAGGTCAATCTCATTGTCTACTCGAAACTGTAAATATTATTGCTTTGCTTCTAAAATCATAGGCCTTTATTATTATAAATATTTTAATTGGCTTTATAATATTTCACTCTGTAAATATTTTATTGCGTCTTTAAAATCTGTTGTTGTTGTTTCAAATATTTATTTTATAACATTCTTCTAACAAGAAATATATAATAATGATCCGATCATTCAAAATGAATAAACAAATGATACCCAACAGCAATATCGGGGAGGCGACAGTATTTCAATGGTTAACGATGCTGGAAACACCCGGTGTGCCAAGTGCGAACCCAGTTCGTTCCACAGAAACACTTTCACTTTATCAGAGAGAAATAATTTAATGATAGAGAGAACATTTCCAGTTATACTGTAGCTGGAAATCTTGTGAAGTAGGCTTTTATGCCATACCTTGTCGTTACGTTGAATTTCTTAATAATGGCTAATGTTAGTATAACGTACTTGGAGAGTAAAAAACATCGGCCAAATCTGGCATTGCATGAGATGACATTTTAAAAGAAAAAATATTATATATATAATATATATATATATCTATATATATATATATTTCATATTTGTCTCTAACAAGTTTTTTGATGAACTTCTGCCATTCAACGAAACACATGTAAGTCATAACATAAACATTTGAATAAAATACTATGAGTATGAATTCAATACATCTTATAGTTTTGGAATGGCAACTAACGAGTTGTTGGAATCTGTGTTAAATAGAGAAGTAGTCAACCACCTCAGCAAAAATAATTTCTTCGTTGACATGCAATATAATTTCCGTTCTGCTAGATCTACAGCAGATGTGCTAGGGTAATTGCTGTTGACATATCAGAAGCCTTTGATAGAGTATGGCATAAAAGACTACTCCAAAAATTCTCCAGCTACGGTATAGCTGGAAATGTCTTTTCAATTAATAAAATTATTTCTCTCAACATAAGAGTAGTGGTTGATGGACAGAAATCAGAAGCTCACAGTATTAATGCTGAACACCCTCAGGGGTCCATCCTGAACACAACTCTTTTCCTGATTTCCTAAAATGATTGTCACATCCTAAGATTATTCGTGGACATTTATGCTGACGACACTACCATCTATGACAACACTTCAAAGGCCGTAATGAACAAAGTTCTCTCTGATTCTCTCTCTGATCTTGAGTACGTGGTGCAAAGAGGTGAGTTGTTAAATTTCATGCATCTAAAACTAACCTTTTATTTTTACATCATCAACGCTCTGATCCCTGTCTGGCATCAATTTTTTCTTTTTTTACTCATGGATCACCACTTATCAAGGCCTGTAAGCCACTCGGGGATAAGGGTTATTTTGTGTACAATAATCAATGGGATAATATCTAAGTAATAGTTGGTATTGGAGATTTGATAAAGCGTCTTACTTAAGGGGGCGATTAATCAGGAATTTGTTTATGTTGGATTTGAAGACATCCAAGTTGTAGTCAGGTGGGAAACAGGCAAACGGAAAAGAATTCCACAAGCGTGCACTTCTCAGAAAAAAGCTATGTTCATGGAATCTACGTTTTGATTTAGGCATAGATAAAGACAGTGGTTTTAGCTATACGGGTGTTTATCATGAAGGATTCGCGAGGGGGGACCAGAGATTGGAGCTCGGACAGGCACTTGCCATGGAAATAACGATAAAACAAAGATAGGCTCGCAACGTCTCTTCTGGGGGAGAAAGGTTGCAGGGAACAGAAGAGAGCATCCCCCACTAAGCCACGAAATCTATTTTGTACTTTGTCAAGGCAGGATAGACTGTTTTTTGAAGCTCCAGTCCAAATGTGGCAGCAGTACTCCATCTTTGGACGTACTTGGCTTTTATAGAAATAGAGAATTGCATCAGTAGTGAGATATTTTCTGGAGCGGTAGAAGGATCCTACCATTTTCCCAGCAGCCCAGGCAACAGACTTTATATACGTGTTCCATTTCAGATCAGGAGTAAAGGTCAAACCCAGAAGCTTGTCAAAACATGAAGCCTCCCCAAGAAGAGAGCCATCCATTTCAATTGATGCTAGATGAGGAACAGAGCGTTGATGATGTAAAGTTAGGAGCTTTGTTTTAGATGCATTAAAAGTAACCAGTCATCTCTTTCTCCACTGAACGACACGTCCAAGATAAGAGGAGAGGGAATCAGAGAGAACTTTGTCATTTACGGCCTTTGATGTGTTGCCATAGATGGTCGTGTCATCAGCATAGATGTCAACGAATGAATTAAGTATGTGTTTTGGTAGATCATTGATGTAGATCAGGGAGTTGATGCCCTTCGTCACAGGGGATAGAGTTAGCTGAAAAGTTCTTGGCGAATAGTTTGGGCTTGACTGATGCTGATGAGATGACCTTAGGTCCATTGATGATGGTTGGGATGGAACGCATGCTTCTGTTCAGGATCCTGTTTGCTATTTGCCAAAACTAGTGGGAACCAAGCCGCTGCTCAGCTACTTTGGATTTGACGGACTGAGCACATAGCTCTCTTGCATTTTTTATTACTCTTTTACAGTGGTTGGTGGCAGTCCTGAAGGCAGCTTTAGTCTCAGTACATCTATTACGTTGGTAGCTATGGAAAAAGTGATTCCTGTGCGCAATGGCAGCGTCACATTATGGGGAGAACCATGGCTGGCTGTTAGGTTTTTGCTGGAATTTTTTAGATGGTATGAATTGGTCTATGCCTACAATTAACCATTCGGTAAGGTTTGATAATATAGAGGATACATCCTTTTTAAACATGGAATGCCGAGGTATATCAGATATGAATGTACGGAAGCTATCCCAGTCAGCCATAGAGTATCGATATACAGTACGGTGGAGAGGCACACCTGAAGACGTATTGAATTTCATTTTTATCTTAACTGATACAACTGTGTGATCGGAGGATCCCAGGGGAGATACAACGGAACATGAACATAGCTCAGGGGAAGTTGTGAGAAAAAGGTCTAGAAGGCTTGCATACTGACCAGTAGTATCGGGCACACGGGTGGATTCATGAACAATCTGAGAGGTCATAGGCAATGGCAAAATCATGACAGAACCTCCCCTCATCATCTTTCTTATTTGAGTGGGTCAGCCGTTCCACATTATGGACATTGAAGTCACCACAAATGTGAATGGTAGCCGAAGGATGAGCAGACAGGATGAGGTCAATTTTCTCAGATATACTCTTAAGGACAGTAACCCCGCTGTTGTGGGGGCGATAGAGAGCAAATATGAATGCAGTTGTGTAAGCAAGTGCAACCCGTAAGCACATATAAGGTAAATTAGGGCATTCTCTGGAGATATCTCTACCACATCTTTAATGTAGGCGCATATTCCATGCTCATGGCGATCTTGGGGTCAGCTTTAGATGTTAAGTTAGAGTATCCTTTTATTATGAACTCATCTAGGGAAGTGGTCGGCCCTATGCCAGTTTCGGTTAAAAAGAGTAAGTCCGGTTTCGTCTCCTGTAATTGGGTTTCAACCTCTGGAAGGTTGGGACGTAGACGCCTGATATTGGAGAAGGAGATATCGTAATAGGGGTCTACGTTGGAGGATGGGGTTCTAGGTTTATTCGTGTTTTTCTTTTGGAAATATTTCATGTTGAGTTTTTGGGGCTGTAGAACAGGTAGACAGACTTGGTTAGAGTAGGACAGAGAGGGAAAGTAAGAGAAAGAAAGAGAGGAAATTATTTTTTTTGTAGCACATGATAAGGTAAAGCCGTAACAATTACCCACTAGTATGGCCTCGAGAGGCCCCACCAGAAACTTCTGAATGGTCCAGAATCCATTCACCAAATGGCAATACAGCAGCCCCAGTACTTTACACCTGCTGATAGGACAGCCTCCTTAGTGGTTAACCAAGGCTCGGGTCCCTGACTATCAGGTGGGTAACGTCAGCCCAGATGAAACGTTTACTTCCAGCACTCTTACTAGTGACGTGGCCACAAGGATAGACATAGAAACAGAAAAATTTCCGACATCTCAGGCTACTGTTCACGAAGTATTACCGACCTGGAAAGCAGCTTTTTCTTCACCCTTTGTCAGAAAAATCACTCATCGGAAATGAGGACTGAGGGACAAAAAAGGAGAAGCGAGAGTTACTGGAGATGCCGATAACACAACCACAGTGTATTATCTGAATTGAAATGAATGGCTCTCGTTTTCGGGAGGCTCCATATTTTGACATGCTTCTAGGTTTGACCTTTATTCCTGATCTGAGATGGAACACGTACATTAAGTCCGTTGCCAAGGTCGCTGGAAAAAGGTAGGATGCTTCTACCGCTTTAGTACATATCTCACTGCTGATGCAGTTCCCTATGCAATTCAATAGCCTAGTGGAGGATGCTCTTTTTTCTTCCCTGCAACGTCTTTCTTACTGAAAAAGACTTTGCGAGCCTGTCTCTTCTTTATCGTTATTTTCATGGCAAGTGCTCGCCTGAGCTTGAATTTATGGTCCTTCCTCATGCAGCTGAAATCACTAACAAGAATTTCCCCCACTTTATCTGGGCCTAAACCTAAACGTAAATCCCATGAAATAAGCTTCTTTCTTAGAACTGCATGCCTGTGGAACACTGTTCCGTTTTCCTGCTTTCCAACTGATTACAATATGGTCGGGTTCAAGTCCAATGTAAACGAGTTCTTGATGAGCCGTCCCCCTTAAGTAATCCAATTTATCAAATTTCCACTACTACAATATTTTCCCATTGACACCGTACACTAGTTAACCCTTATCCTCGAGTTGTCTTCGGACCTTCGTAAGAGGCGACTCCTTTGTAAAAAAAAGAAAGTCAGTCCTAGAAGTCTGTCAAAGCATTAAGATTATTCAATTAAATAACCATTCATTTCAATTAGGACAACGTGAGTATCCGCGTGTTAGTGGCGAAAGAAACTAAGCTTGATTTTGAATGTATCGAAAGTAACCAGCAACCATTTTTCACATTACTCGACGTGCTCGAAAGAGAAAATCAAAATGACGTTGATCATTAATGCTCTTCGAAGTGTTGCCATACACGGTTGTGTCATCTGCATGAATAGCGACAAATTATCTATGATATTTGATGACTGTTAGTGAAGATCCGGAAGACAGTTTGGCTCAGTCTTAAAGCACGCCAGTGTTGATACTATGTGATTCAGACTTCTGGTCACCGACGGCTAATTTATAAACCCATCGAAGAGAAAGGATTTATACATGTCCAGATATTCCATAGCTTGGAAGTTTGTGAAGTGAACCTTTGTCTAAAATCCAATCAAAAATATTTGTTATATCAAGAGGTATTGCTTTACAATTGAAGACTTTGTAAATAGATTAATGTATCATATTTGACACTACAGTCAGGACATCAGCTGTCGTTGACCAAAAATGCATATTACTGAGTAGATTGTTTTTGCTGACTTTTTCGACTACTTTTGTAAACCTATGAGAGAGAGAGAGAGAGAGAGAGAGAGAGAGAGAGAGAGAGAGAGAGAGAGAGAGAGAGAGAGAATTTGATGCTTGAGAAGACATTTTCAAATATTTAATAGCTAACAAGCTTATAAAAGAAATATTTCGCTAAACAAACAAAACGCAGTGAATGTGTTGGATCTATATGGTTCCGGGTGAGCATTGTCTGAAGATAGTGGTTTCAATCGTATCCAAAGGAGGTTAGAGGTAAAGTTGGCCAAAATCGTGGTGAGACAACAACAACTATGGAAGGCAGTAACTACTGGGGATACAGTTACGAGACTCAGCATTCCTTTCCCGTCGCGGTTAATCACCTGAAGAAGGCCAGAGGATGAGTTTGCCGAAACGTGGTGACGCAACAGCAGCTATGAAGATGAGAATAACAGTTTTCAAATAAATAAATAAATACAGACAAAACGAGGTTCTACCAAACGTCTTTTTAGTCTAAGGTACGTTAATTCTTAACAGCGATAAAGCAGACAGCTTTAAAAGGTCGAAGGTTAGATGGGCCTAAACGTTGTGTTCACGACAACCAAAATGAGAATAATAGTTCGAATAATCGAAATAATCAATTATCAAAAAAACAAACAAACAAAAAAAAACAATTGCGAAACAAGAGTTATTGTTCTCTTTTCATATTTATAATGACATTGCTGTGTCTCACACAACGAGGCAGATTTCACTACGAACAAACTCTATCATTAATAACTATTGCTATATACCTGTCACTACACGAAGGCAACAGGTGACTCGAGATGTGTTTATTGCGTGGGTCAACATTGCACTTATCCTTCCCTCACCCCATAAGTAGAAAAGCTGCTTGGTGTCTGTTCAATTTTTTTTAGGTTTTAATACGCATTAGTAATATAATATATAATAAGTTTTATTATAGGCCAGCAGGAAAACCCAGCATCGCCCGGGATTAATGGAACCGTATTATTTTCTTTTTGCAAACATATTCTAATAACATTTAGTTATGTACTTTACGTTGGTTTGAAGTGGGATGGAGATAAAAGTGAAGTGATATTAATTGAAATGCAGTTCGTTAGGTCTGTAATTTTTAACCTCCTTAAGATACACGCATCGTTTACTGTAAATCAATGAGACCACCCCTGCACATAGCTCTTCAGTTTTTATTTCTATTTTTTATTTCTATAATTTCAAGTAAACATTAAACGCAAAAACGTAGTATTGCCTATTTATGAATATCAAGCACGAAACCAAAACCCACACTAGTGTTATAGTAGTTGGATAAAAAGAAATCTTCTTACCCACTTATCCCTGTATTGTCCAGACAATAGTTTTAGAATATATACGTTTAATTATGAAAATTGCCCCAGATAAAGCATGAAGCCACCTGATGTAAGAGAATAAAAATATTACTTCAAAGTAAAACCTAGCTAAGGATAAATGTTTGATTGTGATGCAGAAAACAGCAGTACTTACCCCTTTGTCAGAAACATTGCCCAGGGAATGTGAGAAAGGAATACAAAATAAGAGAAGCGAGAGAATGTCGAAAGTAAAATCAAGGCCCGCTTTCTATTCTCTTACACACACACACACACACACACACACACACACACACACACACACACACACACACACACACACACACACACACACACACATATATATATTATAAAGCGTAATGGATCAAAGTTTAAAGACCAAAGCCTCAGTTAAATATATCATTTAATTGGAATTCATTATTGAGATGAGTATGATTTATTAATTTATTTATTGCGAACTATTATCCTCATCTTTTTTTTTAGTTGTTGTCTCACGGCGTTTCGGTCAACTATTCCTCTGGCCTTATATACTATTACGATGCCCTTAAAAATTCAGGATTTCAAATGCAAATAAAATACCAAAATAAAAAGGATAAAGGTATAAATTTACTAAAAAAATTACAATAATATAAAATGTAATAGTCTATAACATGAAAGCTAAACAAACCACCATAGAAAATCAAATTGAACTATCTACATCAGTCATAAACACAACTAAATCCCAACAATTTACCAAAATAACATAAAAATAAACTTAGCCAAATAATTTTTAGAATACTAGAAAAAAAACCCTTAAAATTCCCCATGAATACAGCAAAATATTTAATAAAAACACTGTAAAAATTTCTTACTCGACAATGCCAAATTTAAACCAACAAATAATTCTTAATAACAACAGAAAAAATTAAGAAAATACAGAACACAATCAACCAACTTACGACAAGCTGTAAGTTTAATAACAAAAATGCATGCTCATTGCAAGGTAACTAAAAAGAGAAGTGTAATTTCTACAAAAGATAATTAAGAGCAAGTACTACACGAAAGAATATTATTATTTTTAGACAGAGATTAACACTAATGCACAATCCTTGGACAATAACATCCTCATAACTTTGCCTAATAATGTAAAACAACAGCACATCTTGCATAATAATACGACAGCCAGTCCAACTCAAAACAATTATTTTAACTCTATAAAATCTAAAGCGGTATACATCAACAACATCAGGGCCCATTAAACATAAAATCTCTACACACAAACACTCTTTTAATATTAATTGAAAAACCGAACAACCCTATCGAAATACATATGATACCTAAAAGATATGTCAATTCACTTTAATGTAAAATGGAAAACATTAAGCTCTTTGAGAACATATAAACCTGGCGATACATTGTGTAATCTTTGTAGATTTAAAATCTGGCTATACTGAAATTCAATGACCCCCTCCCCCAATCAACATGTTTAAACCTGAAAAAAAGAAGTATTATCCAGATGCATACATAAGAGATGATCAAAATTTAATCATTTTAAACCTCCCTAATAAAAGAAACATTAAAAATAAGTTGCACGAAAAATAAATCAGTAACTTATATTAATAGACAATAATCATAAACTTATATTTAAAAAAATACTAGAAATCACTAGATCCGATCCTTAAACAACCACCCAACAAATTTATCTCTTTTATTCTAATAGAAAATGACCCCCCCCTTTAAAATAAAATAACCGATATAAACATCAACTTAAAAACAATAATCCCCTTACTTACACAGTGATTTTAATTAAAAATGTTTATTTAGGCAAAAAGTGACCATTACACATCGAAAAGCCTCCTTAGGTGAAAAAAAAAGAAAAAAGAAAGACAATATGGAACTATTCCCATACAAAGGTACTTGTTTTATTAACATTTTTTTGTTTTTGTTGTAACTATAACTTCTTACGTTTGTTTATATATCATTATATCCTATTGAAAAATTCTATAATATCAAGTTTTCATAATCTTTTCAATCTCATTTATAATTAATTGCTCTCTTATATTGGTAATTTCTCCAAGCATAAAATAAAAACATGTAATTATTATTTTCCCTCTTTTCACCATTCGACCAATTAAACATCATTATACAATAGCTAAATTGTATTACCTAGACATTATAACATTAAATTATACTTATTTACATTAAATATAATTGAAAATATATCTAATATTAATCATGATATAAAAAAAAGAACTTAACTCCACTTTAATTTTTCTTTTATTGCTACACAATTTTTCTTTTTCTAATTTATTTGTACGTTCACCAGCAAGAATCACTCTAAAACCCCTTGTTTAAATTTTGTGTTTTTACCGATCTTAACCCCCCTCCATCTGTGCTGACGAAGAGATGATATCTAGAAATATTTTATTTCTAAATATTTTATATGTAAATATAAAGTGAATAAATGGATATCGGCTCTGAAACGGTTGTATACATAGTTTGTTGTGTTTCTCAGTGTAAAACGGATTAATAATTTCATAATTGTTAATTCTTCACCCTTTGTATTAATATATATATATATATATATATATATATATATATATATATATATAGTATCCACGTTAACTAAGTTTCATATGGCATTATAATTAATTAATAAATCTAGCATTGCACCATTCAGCTATATATATATATATATATATATATATATATATATATATATATATATATATATTAGTAGCGGAGGGGGTGCAGCTTTGCCCGGGCGTAAAGTACGCTTAAATATATTTTAATTGTCCAGATTTCGTACATATTATTAGATAGTCGTGATTTCAAAAGTAAAAAAAGAGTATTTGGGTTGCACCAAATAGAATCAAGACTGTAGTATTCAAAGTGTCACCTCTGTACCAACATGACACGCATATGAACTGTTTCAAAATGAAGTATTGAAAATAAACTAAGCTAAATGTAAAAAATGTATAACGATTTTTTCAATATTTACCCAATTTTTACACTTAAAAACATTTTTTAACCGGCTAAAGCCCCATAAAAGTACGGTCCGTAAAAATCCAATCATTTGAGGCCCCTAGCGCCGCTCTGCGACTTTCAGTTTCAGCGGAGATAGAGTTTGAAAATATGTAGACAGATAGATAGGCATATAGCGTTATATATATATATATATATATATATATATATATATATATATATATATATATATATATATATATATCCTTGGAAGCTTTTTAATATTTTAAACTTTATGAAAAAAAAACAAAAAAAAAAAACAACTTTATGAAAAAAAACAAAAAAAACTTTTTCATGCCAAGTCCTTCGTTGGAAAACTCCATTACTTGTAAGGAAATTCATATCTAACAGTCACTACAAAACGTATGTTAGTTTTAATATCATTGTAAAGATTAGCCGTGATAACTATTCAGCGAATTTAGTATATATATATATATATATATATATATATATATATCCACATACAGTACTGTTTCGCTGTATTATAGCTTATCAGAGCGGCTAGACAAGCTACTACCTACCGCCGGGATCGAAACTTGACCGCCCAGAAGACAGTCGGTGCTTCTAACCGTTACGCTATTGGTCTGCTACTTTGACTGGCAGTGAATTAACACTGTTTTGATATTGTCCAAATGTCTAAGCTCAATTTGTTTATACAAATAGGATCGGTTATTACGCTAATGACAATTTGGTTATCGTTTCCCATATGCTTAATAGGCAGCATTATAGTCATCCACATGTTTATATATATATATATATATATATATATATATATATATATATATATATATATGATGGCTTCCTTCAGTCTTGACAGAGTATTTATACCCACTGTAAGGGTGCCTGAGCATGAATTTTTCGTGGCAAGAGTTGCGCAATGAGTGGACATTGTTGAATACCATTAGCCAGTGGAGGACGACTGGAAACAATGCCGAGAATTCCCATATATATATATATATATATATATATATATATATATATATATATATATATATGTTTTGAGAAAAATAGAAAAACCGAATGAAATTATTAAAATAATTAACGTTTCGTCCCTATTTCAGAGGACATCTTCAGGATATTGAAGTAAAAATGCAAGAAAAGAAAAAGTCATAGACCATACGAAAAAGAGAACAGTTTTTGAATCCTACCCATGTCGGAAGGACAAACATATGTGTGCGTATGGGAAGGTTGGGTTATTCAATGTCTATATATACACTTTTAAAAATGCGTTAAATAAATATGTACACTTTTTTTCTCTATAAACTTATTCATTTTGTTGAAATATATAAGGAAAAACGGTTAACCAGGATCTGTTTTGATATTTTGTTCTTTGATTATTATTTTCCCTATGCTAGGGGCTAAATGGTAGAATCCCTTTCTTTGCGTAATAGTATTAGTGTTTAATATTAGTGCTGATTCTAAAAGTCTTCTTTTAGCTCTATCTATCACGTATTTTATAATTTTCGCATGATCTAAATTAAATGAGTGATCGTGTTCTGCACAATGCCCCCCCCCAAAAAAAAACAAAAAAAAAACAGGGAAAATAATAATCAAAGAACAAAATATCAAAACAGATCCTGGTTAACCGTTTTTCCTTAAATATTTCAGCAAAATGAATAAGTTTAGAGAGAGAAAAAAAAGTGTACATATTTATTTAACGCATTTTTAAAAGTGTATATATAGACATTGAATAACCCAACCTTACAATACGCACACATATGTTTGTCCTTCCGACATGGGTAGGATTCAAAAACGGATGTTTCTGATGTTCTATTATATAAATATAAATGAATTAATATATATATATATATATATATATATATATATATATATATATATATATACACACATATATATATATGAAAATCATGAAATATAAGATGTTATTGAAAATGAGATAATGTTTTGGTTAATTTATTCAAAAAAGGTTTGCCATTTTATGAAGTCGAGTGTGAAATATGCCTTTCATGTGCTCACCAGAATACCACATTTACCCCATAGCCAACTATGTGATTTCAGACATCCACGTGGCGGTTAAGTTAAAAGCGTATCTTCTAGCTTCTCTCATAAATGATGTGAGGAAGCTTTGCTGCAAACCGTTGTGTCGATCCACCAGAGACTGGGAATGGGTGAACTTAAGATTCATCTGTGTTTCGCCTGAGAAAAAGAGAGGTCGGAGCACAGCCATCAATCTGAGAAAGGATATATTTTGATCAAGGACTGACCAGTGAAACAGACATAAATGTACAAAGTCTCTGAGGGGTCATGTCTGGCCTTGTCTTAGACCGGTTGAGGGTGATACAGTCATTGACGATTTAATAACCCGACATGTCGTCTTAGTGACAGGTATAGCCGTATGTGGTGTTAGTGCCTGTAGGGGCCAACGTGATGGAGACCTACGGATGGACAGGAATTTAGTTAGCATTTCTGAGACAGCAATGACTATAGCACTAGATAAGTCGGAGATATAGATCATAATTAACGGAAAGATTAGAAACCGTCGGTATCGGTGTTATTTGGATTTCAAAAGGGAGTAGGGAGTTACGAATTCAGCGAACCATAAGTGTTAAATTGGAAACGGGTGAGGCTGAATTAAGAATACTGAGGCTTGGAACGCTGACGTGGATGTTGTCGTGTGGAAGAGAAAATATGAGGGCATGTCTTAAGTAAAAGGAAAATGACCCCGACTGGACCGACAAACGAATGGGTCACCAGCGGGTTACGATTGGTGTCCGGAGATGTGCTGGAGGAAGGATTTACACCAATGCCAAGAGGAATATGATCGGAAGTCAGCAATCAATAAATCAGGAAAAAAATTTTTTTTTCCCCTTTTGTTTGTAATGTTTCTTTCTTTTTTGGACAGGCAGGAATCAAACTTTTAACCAGAAGTAATTGAATTATTTTTGCTGATAAAGGGGAGGTAACAGTTAGACTTCTTATCTCGACACGATGAACTATATTTCTTTTAACAATTGACTTTGCATGTAATTACGGGACTTTTTTTTTACATTTGGACGACGAATCCAAAACATTTTTCGGATTATTTAGCTGCTTATGTTAGACCTTAAGATTTTAAATTTTTCGTGCACCCATTGCATGCGCACTTTTACTGATTATTTATCAGGGTCAAAAGCTTGCAATCATATTGGAATAGAAATCATGGAAGTAAACAAGCAACTTTCTATTTTTGTTGTTGGTGTTGTTGTTGTTGTTGTGTACTTACGTCGACGAGAAGGTAAAAGCTCGTATTTTTACTGATTATTAAAAATGAAACTGGAAAAAGGGCGATTATGACCCCCCCTCCCATTTGAGCGGAACCCCGATGCCTCATCATTGCTGCTAGCCTCGGTAGATTCAACCTCTAGGTCAAGCATAATGGGACTCAAGCCGTCCGCTTATTGCTATAATACCTACAGCTCTGATTACATGAGATACGTCTACTAGTAGATATCAGGGTTGATGGATATATGCGTTGGCAGAAAAAAAATAGGCTTCATAACTCATAAAAAAATTAGGTTGTCATTTGTTTCGAACATCTCTTCCATCTGACGTGCATACTAAAGCCACTTCACATAGATCACTTGCTGAAGCTTTTGTGTGATGGCTAATCTGTATGGATGTAAGTGCAGCTCTTTATCTAAAATGCGAACACTAATTCCAGAAGCGGCAGAATGATTTCGAGATGATCGTTCGAACTCCTTAAAATAGCTTCTTGAACGTGCTCCACGTTATGTGGTATTCTGAGCGTTCTTGGTGCCCCTAGGGAGCGTTTTTCTGCAGTGTGCCTTCTGTGCGAATAGAATGAACTGTTTAGATTTATCTCTTCTAGGAACTGTTGAATTACAACGCCGACAAAATTCCTTTGAACAGCTATGACTAAATGGTTACTTTCGCTTAGCTATCGTAATTGTCCGTATGTTGAACTTTTATTTGAAATAATCAATATTATTTATTATTAAATGATAAAATGATATATCTGGCAGAGAAATTACAATTTCAGAAACACATGTTATTTCTGTTCCACCCAGTATATATATAGTAGCTTCCTTCAGTCTTGACAGACTATGGATACCCACTGTAAGGGTGCATGCACATGAAATTCTTGTGACAAGAGTTACGCAGTTGCACAGTCTCCAACTACACCTCTCCTGAGTTGGCTGAGTCGGCATTGTAGTTCCGTACGCACGCACACACACACACACACACACACACACACACACACACAAACACACACACACACACACACACACACACACACACACACACACACACACACACACACACACACACACACACACACGGTGGTCTGAACAGAACTGAAAGAGAGGAACAGACGAAATACCAAAGTCTCATGTATGATATGAAAAGAAACTGCAATCTTAAGGGGATATCAATCATATCAATTATCATAAGTGCCACAGGGCTTATGAAGAAGAACATGTAGTCCTACATAACTAATATACCTGGTGAACCAAGTGCAGAAGAGATCCAGACAATTGAACCTACAGGAACAGCGAGGATACTAAAAATAGATCTCAGTTGGTTTTAATAAAAAAGCAAGCCAATGTTGGCAGCTGGTTTGGCTGCCCCATACCCAGCATTACAATCTTCAAAGTAAGAAAAATGAAAAAAAAAAACGCACACATACATATATTTACATATATTTATATATAATTATATATATATTTATATATATATATATTTATATATTTATATATATTTATACATATATTTATATATACATTTATTTTTATATATTTATATATATTTATATACACATATATATATTTATATACATATATATATATGTATATATATGTATATATGTATATATATATTTATATATACATATATTTATACATACATATATATTTATACACATATTATATATATCTATATCTATCTATCTATCTATATATATATATAAATGTATATTAGGTATATGCTTATGTTTATATATTGTACATAGTTTACTTCTAAGTGAATTTGTCGATTATTATAAATTTTAGAAAACAGATGCAAAGGGTGCGTAATATAGGCCACATTTATTCTTTTTTAATTTTATGTGAAATTCATTGGAAACTCTTCATTAAACTTCAGATATATCTTGAATTTTCTGAAATGTTATTAAGAGCTATTATACATCAATTAATAAAATTTCTGCAAATCTTAGTTTTTTTTCGAGTATTTTGAAAGGATTTTAAGATGTATAATATGGATACACATCCCAGCTAATAGAAAAACAATAATAGAAAATAAAAAAATGCTAAATAATGTGTGTAGCATTTATGTCTTCAAAGCAATACTACAACCAACCCAGGGAGATTTCTGTTTTCTTTTTATGTAATCGCACTATTTGTATACTACGTACTCTATGTTATAAAAGTTTAAAACGTGTATGTGGAAATATAAATGAACTCTTTATGTCTTCCAGATCAGTGTTGAACTTTCCAACATTTTTCATTTTGACTGTGATTTTTTCGTGTCGCAATTGTTGAACGAAAGATTGTTTAATGTCAAAATAGATGGCGGTTATTGATAAACAATCAACAGATGCAAAACGATTTATATGAAAGGCTAGAACAGTAAGAGGGTGTTGTTAAAAATGGCAGTTTATACATAATATGCATAACATTTTTCGCCATTATTTGGTTCTCCGACTTTCAAGAAGCAGATCATTTTGTGTGCGGGTGATGGTCGTATTCCAACTAGATGAGTTAAGCGATTGGTTCGGCCACGCAGGACTTCCTCAACCTGCGTATATGAATTTAAAGTTGGTTCTCTCTATCACCCCAAACACTTTCTTACACCTAAGGTCATTCTATATCTCTACAAATCTATTAATAGACTATGTATGAATTATTGTTGTCATATTTGGTCTCGTGAATCTCTGTCGTATTTGAAGATTCTTGATAAATTGCAGAAAATTATATGTAATTTGATTGGCTCACCCATTCTTATTCTCTGTTGCCTCTTTCTCAAAAACGTAATCTAGCTCGTCTTCGTGGTTTTTAAAACAAATACTATTTAAGACACGTGTCTATCAGGATAGTCTCATCAATTTCATGCTTCCTTTGTTTCTAGCTGTTTCTATCAAATCGTTGTTTCGATATCTCATTGTGATGCACTTTTTTACTCGACGCCTCCGTTCAGTCTCGAAAGACAAAGGATACCCCCTGTAGAGGCAGCTGCGCATGTAAGTGTGAGGCAAGGGTTGCGCAATCTACAACCACACCACTCCTGAATCGGCACTGTTCGAGTCCAGTGGCAATGGAGAAGTCCAAGATGACTGGAAACAATGCCGAGATAAGCGGAGAGCACATATAGAACCTGGAAGTCCCAAATGGTCACCTACTTAGTACTGATCAGGTTCAACGTTGCTTAACTTCGGTGATCCACCGGGACCCGGTGTGTCAACGTGATTATGGTGTTTCTTATTCTATTAGTTTCTTTTCAAGAACAGCAGACTTGTGGAACTCTCTTCTTGCTGACTGTTTTCCTCTTACCTATAACCTTGGTCTATTGAAGACTAAAGTCAATACTCATCTACTATCTTTGTTGCAATCATCTTTTTTTATTAGCTTTTTACATCAAGTAGTTTCACGCCTTGTTTAGAGAGTTTTCCATAAAAGAATGACGTACCGCATTGGAGATTATCGCCGGTTAACCTCTCCATCGCCATTATTAAAGACAACGGTTCGATTTTACTCCCAGCCTGTTAGTGCAGCAAATATAAGATCACACTTTGTATTTTTTTGAGAGATATACCTGCAAAGTTTTTTTTTTATTGTTGGCAATTGAATTATACTATTTAAAGTAGGATGCAAGGAAATTAGATGGTTGCGTTAACCTTGTAACGTGCATAAAATTGAACTTTTAATAAAAGTTTGCATTTCTGTAATATTTTTTTGATTGAACCCATGTAAAAAATCTACTAGACTTTATTTTATTTATTAAATCTTTTCTTTCGTTTTGCCAAGTTCTTTTCAGCTCGATTACGTACAAGACGGACGACAACAGATCTTCATAAACTATAAGGGAAGTGACGGGAATGAAGTGGAAAACTGTCGTTTTCATGTTCTGTTCGAATGCACAGCATCACTTTCACTTTGGATATAAGCAAAAGTCACGTGATCTCTACTGTAACATTCTATAAACACCAGGAAAGCCAATTTCATCAATAAGATTAATTTGGTTGTAAAACTCGCGTGTCTAATAAGGACATAAATGTCTAATTCAATAACTGCATATCTATCTATCTATCTATCTATCTATCTATCTATCTATCTATCTATCTATCTATCTATATATATATATATATATATATATATATATATATATATATATATATATATATACACACACACAGAGATGTTATCTGTTTTTGTTTTCGCAATACTTCTTGAATGAATTTTATGAAAGTGCATTTTTACCTAAATGCGAGTTGGGAATAATTTTCCTTTTGACCAATTTGGTACCCCCAAATGAGAAGCGACATATGTATTATTATTATTATTATTATTATTATTATTATTATTATTATTATTATTATTATTATTATTATTTATTTTTCTATGCTTTTTAATATCAATAATATATATATATGTATATATATATATATGTATATAGAGTAAGTTATGAAAATATATATGACAAATAAGCTACACAGAATATTTTGCGTTGCATCCTCGTGAGAATTCGTAAGGTTTATGGGAAAAGTTCTGGTTATAGCGCATTTTTATATACGCACATGGTATTGAATTTTCTAGTTAGCCAGTCAGCTTCTTAATTGTAACTGCGCCTATCCTAATCAGACAATGGCCGGGCACAAAAGTACAGTTGATTTCAGATTCACCTTTTTCCTTTGTGTGATTTATGGAAGCAGTAGCTGTCCTTTTGTGTGTTGTAAGCTGACCTATAATCAATCTTGGTGTAGTTTTAGATATGTTATTTTGTGTTTTGGTTTATACTTCGGATATTATGGTATTTTTTTTTAGATAAAATTACTTATGAATATGTATGTTTATTTTATTTTATTTATTAATTATTTTATTTATTTTCTTTTGTTATTGTCAATTTAAAATTATTTTGTATCGCTATCCTAGAGTAAAGTTTGTTTGCTATTTCTCTCCTACAGTTTAATAGATGTTGGGATTCTTTAAAGAATACCATAGTGAATTTTTCATTTAGGCATAATCTACATGGATTGTCTAGATTCCGACATGTACTTGCTTGTCTTAACATTTTCCATTCGACTATTGGCACGCGGCAACTTTCTTTGAGTTCCCGGTATTGGTTTTCTAGTGCTTTTTCCATTCGTTTTTATTTTACTTTTTGGTTATAGAACGTACTTTTATTGTGATAATATCTGGTTTTGAAATCCAAAAACGTCATACCTACTTAATATTTTTTGTTATTAAGGTTTTCTTTGGCCAATATTGTGGCCTTGTAAATTATACTTTTTGTTAGACATCTATTTTTGAATGGGCAGTGTGTGCGAGATCTACAGTTGCATTTAGCATGTTCATTATTAGTATTTTTATTCTTATTGCTTTTTTACTCTTATTGTTTATTTTTTAGTATTTTTATTCTTATTGCTATTTTACTCTTATTGTTCATTATTAGTATTTTAATACTTATTGCTATTTTACTCTTATTGTTCATTAGTAATATTTTTATTCTTATTGCTATTTTACTGTTATTGTTCATTATTAGTATTTTTTATTTTTATTGCTTTTTTACTCTTATTATTAATTATTAGTATTTTTATTCTTATTGCTTTTTTACTCTTATTGTTACTTATTAGTATTTTTATTCTTATTGCTATTTTACTCTTATTGTTAATTATTAGTATTTTTATTCTTATTGCTATTTTACTCTTATTGTTCTTTATTAGTATTTTTATTCTTATTGCTTTTTTACTCTTATTGTTTATTACTAGTATTTTTATTCTTATTGCTTTTTTACTCTTATTGTTCATTATTAGTATTTTTATTCTTATTGCTTTTTTACTCTTATTGGTCATTATTAGTATTTTTATTCTCATTGCTATTTTACTCTTATTGTTTATTATTAGTATTTTTATTCTTATTGCTTTTTTACTCTTATTGTTTATTTTTTAGTATTTTTATTCTTATTGCTATTTTACTCTTATTGTTCATTATTAGTATTTTTATTCTTATTGCAATTTTACTCTTATTGTTCATTATAAATATTTTTATTCTTATTGCTATTTTACTCTTATTGTTCATTATTAGTAATTTTATTTTTATTGCTTTTTTACTCTTATTGGTTATTATTAGTATTTTTATTCTTATTGCTTTTTTACTCTTATTGTTCATTATTAGTATTTTTATTCTTATTGCTATTTTACTCTTATTATTCATTATTAGTATTTTTAGTCTTATTGCTTTTTTACTCTTATTGTTCATTATTAGTATTTTTATTCTTATTGCTTTTTTACTCTTATCGTTTTTAGTAGTATTTTTATTCTTATTGCTTTTTTTACTCTTATTGGTTATTATTAGTATTTTTATTCTTAATGCTTTTTTACTCTTATCGTTTTTAGTAGTATTTTTATTTTTATTGCTTTTTTACTCTTATTGGTTATTATTAGTATTTTTATTCTTATTGCTATTTTACTCTTATTATTCATTATTAGTATTTTTATTCTTATTGCTTTTTTACTCTTATTGTTTATTATTAGTATTTTTATTCTTATTGCTTTTTTACTCTTATCGTTTTTAGTAGTATTTTTATTCTTATTGCTTTTTTACTCTTATTGTTCATTATTAGTATTTTTATTCTTATTGCTTTTTTACTCTTATTGTTCATTATTAGTATTTTTATTCTTATTGCTATTTTACTCTTATTGTTCTTTATTAGTATTTTTATTCTTATTGATATTTTACTCTTATTGTTCATTATTAATATTTTTATTCTAATTGCTTTTTTACTCTTATTGTTCATTATTAGTATTTTTATTCTTATTGCTATTTTACTCTTATTGTTTATTATTAGTATTTTTATTTTTATTGCTTTTTTACTCTTATTGTTCATTATTAGTATTTTTATTTTATTGCTTTTTTACTCTTATTGTTCTTTATTAATATTTTTATTCTTATTACTTTTTTACTCTTATTGTTCATTATTAGTATTTTTATACTTATTACTTTTTTACTCTTATTGTTCATTATTAGTATTTTTATTCTTATTGCTTTTTTACTCTTATTGTTCTTTATTAATATTTTTATTCTTATTGCTTTTTTACTCTTATTGTTCATTATTAGTATTTTTATTCTTATTGCTTTTTTACTCTTATTGTTCTTTATTAATATTTTTATTCTTATTGCTTTTTTACTCTTATTGTTCATTATTAGTATTTTTATACTTATTGCTTTTTTACTCTTATTGTTCTTTATTAGTATTTTTATTATTATTGCTTTTTTACTCTTATTGTTCTTTATTAGTATTTTTATTCTTATTGCTTTTTTACTCTTATTGTTCATTATTAGTATTTTTATTCTTATTACTTTTTTACTCTTATTGTTCTTTATTAATATTTTTATTCTTATTGCTTTTTTACTCTTATTGTTCATTATTAGTATTTTTATTCTTATTGCTTTTTTACTCTTATTGTTCTTTATTAATATTTTTATTCTTATTACTTTTTTACTCTTATTGTTCATTATTAGTATTTTTATACTTATTACTTTTTTACTCTTATTGTTTATTATTAGTATTTTTATTTTTATTACTTTTTTACTCTTATTGTTCTTTATTAATATTTTTATTCTTATTGCTTTTTTACTCTTATTGTTCATTATTAGTATTTTTATTCTTATTGCTTTTTTACTCTTATTGTTCTTTATTAATATTTTTATTCTTATTGCTTTTTTACTCTTATTGTTCATTATTAGTATTTTTATACTTATTGCTTTTTTACTCTTATTGTTCTTTATTAGTATTTTTATTATTATTGCTTTTTTACTCTTATTGTTCATTATTAGTATTTTTATTCTTATTGCTGTTTTACTCTTATTGTTCATTATTAGAATTTTTTTTTTCATTGCAATTTTATTCTTATTGATCATTATTAGTATTTTTATTTTTATTGCTATTTTACTCTTATTGTTCATTATTAGTATTGTTATTCTTATTGGTTTTTTACTCTTATTGTTCATTATTAGTATTTTTATTCTTATTGCTATTTTACTCTTATTGTTAATTATTAGTATTTTAATTTTTATTGCTATTTTACTCTTATTGTTCATTATTAGTATTTTTCTTTATATTGCTATTTTACTCTTATTGTTCATTATTAGTATTTTTATTCATATTGCTATTTTACTCTTATTGTTCATTATTAGTATTTTTATTCTTATTGCTTTTTTACTCTTATTATTCATTATTAGTATTTTTATTCTTATTGCTATTTTACTCTTATTGTTCATTATTAGTATTTTTATTCTTATTGCTTTTTTACTCTTATTATTCATTATTAGTATTTTTATTCTTATTGCTATTTTACTCTTATTATTCATTATTAGTATTTTTTGTCTTATTGCTTTTTTACTCTTATTGTTCTTTATTAGTATTTATATTCTTATTGCTTTTTTACACTTATTGTTCATTATTAGTATTTTTATTCTTATTGCTTTTTTACTCTTATTGTTCATTATTAGTATTTTTATTCTTATTGCTTTTTTACTTTTATTGATCTTTATTAATATTTATATTCTTATTGCTATTTTACTCTTTTTGTTCATTATTAGTATTTTTATATTTATTGCTGTTTTGCTCTTATTGTTCTTTATTAGTATTTATATTCTTATTGCTTTTTTACTCTTATTGTTCATTATTAGTATTTTTATTCTTATTGCTTTTTACTCTTATTGTTCATTATTAGTATTTTTATTCTTATTGCTTTTTTACTCTTATTGTTCATTATTAGTATTTTTATTTTTATTGCTATTTTACTCTTATTGTTCATTATTAATATTTTTATGTTTATTGCTTTTTTAATGTTATTGATCATTATTAGTATTTTTATTCTTATTGCATTTTTACTGTTATTGTTCATTATTAATATTTATATTCTTATTGCTTTTTTACTCTTATTGTTCATTATATGTATTTTTATTTTTATTGCTTTTTTACTGTTATTGTTCATTGATAGTATTTTTATTTTTATTGCTTTTTTACTCTTATTGTTCATTATTAGTATTTTTATTCTCATTTCATTTTTACTCTTATTATTCATTATTAGTATTTTTATTTTTATTGCTATTTTACTGTTATTGTTCATTATTAGTATTTTTATTTTTATGGCTTTTTTACTCTTATTGTTCATTATTAGTATTTTTATTTTTATTGCTTTTTTACTCTTATTTTCCATTATTAGTATTTTTTGTTTTTATTGAATTTTTACTGTTATTGTTCATTATTATTATTTTTATTTTTATTGCTTTTTTACTCTTATTGTTCATTATAAGGATTTTTATTCTTATTGCTCTTTTACTGTTATTGTTCATTATTAATATTTTTATGTTTATTGCTTTTTTACTCTTATTGTTATTTATTAGTATTTTTATTCTGATTGCTATTTTACTCTCATTGTTCACTATTAGTATTTTTATTTTTATTGCTATTTTACGCTTATTGTTCATTATTAGTATTTTTATTCTTATTCCTGTTTTACTCTTAATGTTCTTTATTAGTATTTTTATTCTTATTGCTTTTTTACTCTTAATGTTCATTATTAGTATGTTTATTCTTATTGCTTTTTTACTCCTATTGTTCATTATTGGTATTCTTATTTTTCTTTCTATTTTACTCTTATGTTTCATTATTAGTATTTTTATTCTTATTGCTATTTACCTCTTATTGTTCATTATTAGTATTTTTATTCTTATTGCTATTTTACTCTTATTGTTCATTATTAGTATTTTTATTCTGATTGCTTTTTTACTCTTATTGTTCATTATTATTATTTTTATTTTTATTGCTATTTTACTCTTATTGTTCTTTATTAGTATTTTTATTCTTATTGCTATTTTACTCTTATTGTTCATTATTAATATATTTATTCTTATTTCTTTTTTACTCTTATTGTTCATTATTAGTATTTTTATTCATATTGCGATTTTACTCTTATTGTTCTTTATTAGTATTTTTATTCTTATTGGTTTTTACTCTTATTGTTTATTATTAGTATTTTTATTCTTATTGCTTTTTACTCTTATTGTTCTTTATTAGTATTTTTATGTTTATTGCTTTTTTACTGTTATTGTTCATTATTAGTATGTTTATTCTTATTGCTTTTTTACTGTTATTGTTCATTATTAATATTTTTATTCTTATTGCTTCTTTACTCTTATTGTTCTTTATTAGTATTTTTATTATTATTGCTATTTTACACTTATTTGTCATTATTAGTATTTTTATTCTTATTGCTTTTTTACTCTTATTGTTCTTTATTAGTATTTTTATTCTTATTGCTTTTTTACTCTTATTGTTCATTATTAGTATTTTTATTCTTATTGCTATTTTACACTTATTTGTCATTATTAGTATTTTTATTCTTATTGCTTTTTTACTCTTATTGTTTATTATTAGTATTTTTATTCTTATTGCTTTTTTACTCTTATTGGTTATTATTAGTATTTTTATTCTTATTGCTTTTTTACTCTTATTGTTTATTATTAGTATTTTTATTCTTATTGCTTTTTTACTCTTATTGTTCATTATTAGTATTTTTATTCTTATTGCTATTTTACACTTATTGTTCATTATTAGTATTTTTATTCTTATTGCTTTTTTACTCTTATTGTTCTTTATTAGTATTTTTATTCTTATTGCTTTTTTACTCTTATTGTTTATTATTAGTATTTTTATTCTTATTGCTTTTTTACTCTTATTGTTCATTATTAGTATTTTTATTCTTATTGCTTTTTTACTCTTATTGTTCATTATTAATATTTTAATGTTCTTGCTTTTTTACTCTTATTGTTTATTATTAGTATTTTTATTCTTATTGCCTTTTTACTCTTATTGTTCATTATTAGTATTTTTATTCTTATTGCTTTTTTACTCTTATTGTTCATTATTAGTATTTTTATTCTTATTGCTATTTTAATCTTATTGTTCATTATTAGTATTTTTATTTTTATTGCTATTTTACTGTTATTGTTCATTATTAGTATTTTAATGTTTATTGCTATTTTTCTCTTGTTCATTATTAGTATTTTTATTCTTATTGCTTTTTTACTCTTATTGCTCATGATTAGTATTTTTATTCTAATTGCTTTTTTACGCTTATTGTTCATTATTAGTATTTTTATTCTTATTGCTTTTTTACTCTTATTGTTCTTTATTAGTATTTTTATTCTTATTGCTTTTTTACTCTTATTGTTCATTATTAGTATTTTTATTCTTATTGCGTTTTTACTCTTATTGTTCATTATTAGTATTTTTATTTTATTGCTTTTTTACTCTTATTGTTCTTTATTAGTATTTTTATTTTTATTGCTATTTTACTCTTATTGTTCATTATTAGTATTTTTATTTTTATTGCTTTTTTACGCTTATTGTTCTTTATTAGTATTTTTATTCTTATTGCGTTTTTTACTCTTATTGTTCATTATTAGTATTTTTATACTTATTGCTTTTTTACTCTTATTGTTCTTTATTAGTATTTTTATTCTTATTGCTTTTTTACTCTTATTGTTCATTATTAGTATTTTTATTCTTATTGCGTTTTTACTCTTATTGTTCATTATTAGTATTTTTATTTTATTGCTTTTTTACTGTTATTGTTCATTATTAGTATTTTTATTTTTATTGCTATTTTACTGTTATTGTTCATTATTAGTATTTTTATTTTTATTGCGTTTTTACTCTTATTGTTCATTATTAGTATTTTTATTCTTATTGCTTTTTACTCTTATTGTTCATTATTAGTATTTTTATTCTTATTGCGTTTTTACTCTTATTGTTCATTATTAGTATTTTTATTTTATTGCTTTTTTACTCTTATTGTTCATTATTAGTATTTTTATTTTATTGCTTTTTTACTCTTATTTTTCATTATTAGTATTTTTATTTTTATTGCTATTTTACTGTTATTGTTCATTATTAGTATTTTTATTTTTATTGCGTTTTTACTCTTATTGTTCATTATTAGTATTTTTATTCTTATGGCGTTTTTACTCTTATTGTTCATTATTAGTATTTTTATTCTTATTGCGTTTTTACTCTTATTGTTCATTATTAGTATTTTTATTTTATTGCTTTTTTACTCTTATTGTTCTTTATTAGTATTTTTATTCTCATTGCTATTTTACTCTTATTGTTCATTATACGTATTTTTATTTTTATTGCTCTTTTACTGTTATTGTTCATTATTAATATTTTTATGTTTATTGCTTTTTTACTGTTATTGTTCATTATTAGTATTTTTATTCTTATTGCTATTTTACTCTTATTATTCATTATTAGTATTCTTATTTTTATTGCTATTTTACTCTTATTGTTCATTATTAGTATTTTTATTCTTATTGCTATTTACCTCTTATTGTTCATTATTAGTAATTTTATTCTTATTGCTATTTTAATCTTATTGTTCATTATTAGTATTTTTATTCTTATTGCTATTTTACTTTTATTGTTCATTATTAGTATTTTTATTCTTATTGCTTTTTTACTGTTATTGTTCATTATTAGTATTTTTATATTTATTGCTTTTTACTCTTATTGTTCATTATTAGTATTTTTATTCTTATTGTATTTTTACTCTTATTATTCATTATTAGTATTTTTATTTTTATTGCTTTTTTACTCTTATTGTTCTTTATTAATATTTTTATTCTTATTGCTATTTCACTCTTATTGTTCATTATTAGTATTTTTATTCTTATTGCTTTTTTACTCTTATTGTTCATTATTAGTATTTTTATTCTTATTGCATTTTTACTCTTATTATTCAATGTTAGTATTTTTATTTTTATTGCTTTTTTACTCTTATTGTTCTTTATTAATATTTTTATTCTTATTGCTATTTCACTCTTATTGTTCATTATTAGTATTTTTATTCTTATTGCTTTTTTACTCTTATTGTTCATTATTAGTATTTTTATTCTTATTGCTTTTTTACTCTTATTGTTAATTATTAGTATTTTTATTTTTATTGCTTTTTTACTGTTATTGTTCATTATTCGTATTTTTATTTTTATTGCTTTTTTACTGTTATTGTTCATTATTAGTATTTTTATTTTTATTGCTTTTTTACTGTTATTGTTCATTATTAGTATTTTTATTTTTATTGCTTTTTTACTCTTATTGTTCATTATTAGTATTTTAATTTTTATTGCTTTTTTACTCTTATTGTTCATTATTATTATTTTTATTCTTATTGGTTTTTTACTCTTATTGTTCTTTATTAGTATTTTTATTCTTATTGCTTTTTTACTCTTATTGTTCATTATTAGTATTTTTATTTTTATTGCTATTTTACTCTTATTGTTCTTTATTAGTATTTTTATTCTTATTGCTATTTTACTCTTATTGTTCATTATTAGTATTTTTATTCTTATTGCTATTTACCTCTTATTGTTTATTATTTGTATTTTTATTCTTATTGCTTTTTTACTCTTATTGTTCATTATTAGTATATTTATTATTATTGCTTTTTTACTCTTATTGTTCATTATTAGTATTTTTATTCTTATTGCTATTTTATTCTTATTGTTCATTATTAGTATTTTTATTCTTATTGCTATTTCATTCTTATTGTTCATTATTGGTATTGTTATTTTTATTGCTATTTTAGTCTTATCGTTCATTATTAGTATTTTTATTTTTATTGGTATTTTACTCTTATTGTTCATTATTAGTATTTTTATTCTTATTGCTTTTTACTCTTATTGTTCACTATTAGTATTTTTATTTTTATTGCTATTTTACTCTTATTGTTCATTATTAGTATTTTTATTCTTATTGCTTTTTTACTCTTATTGTTCATTATTAGTATTTTTATTCTTATTGCTATTTTACTCTTATTGTTCATTATTAGTATTTTTATTCTTATTACTTTATTTCTATTAGGATTGTTATTGTTTAGGTTTAGTTGATTATTATTATTATTATTGTTATTATTATTATTATTATTATTTTTATTATTATTACTATTATTATTATTATTATTATTATTGTTATTATTATTATTATTATTATTATTATTATTATTATTATTATTATTGTTGTTGTTGTTTTGTTGTAATAGAACCAGTAAGATAATGAAGAGATAGGCGGATAATATAGAAAAAGAGATTGGGGCAGATTGAAGGAAATAGAGAAGTTTTAAAAGAAATAAAGTAAATACAGTTCTTTTTCAACGTGTCTATTGTGTTATTCATGTGCCCAGACAACTTTGGGTAGCCATACTAGTATAAAATAATCTAAACTTACTGAAATTGGTATAGTTAATAAATTGAAAATAGAATAAAAACTAAATAAAAATACGATAATGCAATTTAAAACATTTTTTTATTAATGTCCAATGGGAATCATGCATTATTTTGTTTTCACGCAGTGTTTTTTGTCAATTGAAAGCATTAATGAAACAAATAAAAATATAAAACATTTTCATAAAGATTCAATCAATAATTATTACGTGGAGTTTAAAATAAACAAACAAACAACTAAGAAGGCAATAAAAGAAAACGTAAAAAACGAAATGAATCTCTTTGATACATATCGTTTTAGTTGAACCAGTTGAACCGACGCCAACGCGCGGTAAGTTTATCAAAATAAATTTGACTAATTCCATACCGGCTATCGGATGATTGAAAAGCTCTCTTTAATAAAATAGATGGGCTTCGCTGGTGACTGACGAGTTAGCCATTTCTGCCTTACAGTTATTCGATAGGGCGTCCCAGAGGATGTCATTGTAATTTATGTCATTAAATCAAAAATGTTTTCGGTAATTTATAGCCTCCGTAAATGGGTTTTATAAAAACATATGTGTTAGCGAAACCAAATTCTTCAGATGCATCTAAACGTTTCTATCAGCGGTTCTGTCCGTCTGTTCTTAGGTTTGTTTCCGTTTAGTTAATGTTTCTCAATTTATGAGATAAGAATTTGTCTCTCTTTTATTAGGTTGAGGTTTTGTGGAATTTTTAATTTTGATTTCAAATGATTTCCAAATAAAGTTGCGTTATAATACCTTTACTTTATATAAAATTTTAAAGAACGTTTTTCGCTCTTTCTAATCGTTTAAATTACAATCGTTTAAAAACAATTGTGTCTTATTTTCAGAACGTTGCATACAAGAGAAAAAAAAAAAAACTTATTTCAATGGAAACTAGGTCGAAAAGCTGCTGAAACAGCTCGCGATATCAACGAAGCGTTAGGTCTAGATACCACCAATGAACGCAAAGCGCAATGGTTGTTTAATAAATTTCGTGGAGGCGACGAGAGTCATCCAAGCCAATCCACGTACACCTGTTCGAAAACTTGCAGCTGAATTTTATTTTATAACATTTTCACCCCAAACAAGGCATATCGCCACTTTGAAGTAGGGGGCTACTATCAGGGACATAAGCTACAGGGGTACTATGTAGGGAGTTGGGCAGCAAGATGTCGGTTCACGTTACACTTGAACTTCTGCATGTCAGTACTGTTGGGGAAGCAGGGTCCCGGAAGGGAGTCCAAAGTCTTGCAGTTCTGGGGAAGAAACTACTGGAGTAGAAAGCTCTCTTACATCTAGGGATCTCTAGTGTGAAAGGGTGGGATTTAGCTGCTTGCCGGGTCTGTCAGGGTATTTACGTCGAGGGGGTAAAGTGCTTGCAGTTCGTCAGAGCATTCACCGTTAAAATACTTGTAGAACAGGCAGAGGGATGCAACATTTCGTCGATGGGACTGAAGCTGAAGCTTAGATGATAGTTCAGGACCTATTAGGTTGGCGATTCTCTTTTGGATCTTGTCCAGGAACGATAGACTAGTAGCAGATGCATCAGCTCAAATATGACAACAATATTCAATACATGGGCGAATGGTGGCCTTATAGAGGTACAGGATACTTTCCGGCGTTAGTAGCTTTCTAGCACGGTAGATAGAACCCACCTTCTTCGCAGTGGTCCTGACAATACTCTCAATGTAATTGTTCCAACTCATGTTTCATGTGAACGTTAGGCCGAGGAGTTTAAAAGATGTACTTTCAGATAAAGAATCTTTGTCCATTGTTATTGTTGGTAGAGAAGGTTCCTTGTAAATATTGAAGGAAACCAGTTTAGTCTTGGCAGCATTGAATGTGACCATCCATTTTTATCCCCATTCCACTACAGATCGGAGGTCATCCTCCAGTGTTTCTGCCATTTCTTTAGATATGTGTTCATTTGTTTTCTTGTCGTGTCTGTTATAGAGCGTGCTGTCATCAGCATATATACTCATCTCACAAACAATTTTGTCAGGGAGGTCATTTATGAATATTAGGAATAATAGAGGTCTAAGGATAGACCTCTGAGGCACTCCCGCATTTATATCATATTGTTTAGATGTACGATCGTCAAGGACAACCTGGATTTTTCTCTTATCTAGGAAGAGTTTAATTATGTTAAGTATTCTTCCAGTGATAACGTATGATCTGATTTTCCTGAGAAGACCTTCGTGCCATACCCTGTCAAAAGCCTTAGATATATCTAGAGCTACCGCTCTACGCTCCCCTGCTTTATCGAGTGAATGATATATACGTTCAGAGATTACAGTTAGGATGTCTGCTGTGGAACGGGCCTGCCTAAATCCATATTGTTTGTCAGTCAGAAGTTTAGTATCTGTAAGGTGATGGACCAGATATTTTGGCAAAAAGTGGGAGGAGGCTGATGGGGCGGGAATATACTGGGTCGGTTCTTTCGCCAGGATTCTTGAAAACTGGTACCACAGAAGCAGGTAGGAAAGCAAGATTCATTAAGGCATTAGTTGTAAAGTTTGGAGAGAACTGGAGCTACTTCGGCAGAGCATTTTTTTAATAGCACAGCCAGGATGAGATCAGGTCCACATGCTTTTGAGGTGTCATGATTTTTTATGATAGCATGCACCTGAGAAGGGGTGATTTTCAAATCGTCTAGTGTGGCGTCTGTCTGCAAAGGCAAGTCAGGGAAGAGGTGGTTAGCAGGGTCCAGTGTGCAGTTGGAGGCAAACCGACTGGCAAGAATGTTAGCCTTCTCGGTTGCTGAGCAAATAAGTTCATGATTGTTGGATAGTGGGGGAATAGTTGATTGCCAATTTTTTACTACACTGTTGTAGATTTTCCAGAAGTCACGGGTTCCTAATTTCTGTGCTTCGATGCGTTTTTAATTGAATTAATATTAAAATTTGCCGTAACGTATATCACGATTTCTAACCACTTGAGAGAGGTTGAAAAGACAAAAAAAAAAAAAAAAAAAATTGAGAAATGGATGCCTTACGAATTGAATGACAACCAAAAGAAACGCCGTCGTCTTCCCTTCTTTTATGTAACAAGAACGACCAAGTTGTGTTTGCGATGAAAAATGGATTCTTTACGACAACAGTGACGCTCAGCTCGGTGGTTAGACACCGACAAAGCTTCACAAAACTTGGCAAAGATTTATTTTTAATTGATGGTTATTTATAGCATAGTTTCTTTTTATGGGATATATCTTATAGTTTTTTAATATTAATTCAATTAAAATTGTTTCTAGTCATCCAGGAATCCTGCTTAGTAATGTTGGTTCAGGAAAAGTACACAATAATTGCTTCACTATAAATTCCTTCAGTCTGAATATTATTTAATGAGGTATTTAAAAAAAAAAAAATCACTCTTTGGTGGGCGAACTCCAACCAGAGGTATTTTCAATTCTCTGTCCCCTTTTAATTTGCCCATATCCACGACGTGCAATATCTGCTATTCGCATGCACAACACAAACATACAACTTAGCACATGTTTACGTATAAACTTATCTATAAACCAATCGAATACAAAAAGTTTACCGTTTCAAAATATTCGTTATAACTTTTATTCTTCCCAAACAATGCATATTGTCACTGCGACGTAAGGGGATAGTATGGTTAGGGATCATTTTTATAAGGCGCTTTCAAAATAGGGGAGTTGTGCGGCAATATGTTTGTCCACACTTCATCTAAATTTCTGCATGATGGGACTTTTACCCTAATTTTGACCCCTTAACATTTATTTTTTTGGGCTCAAATCAAATTAAAATGTTTGAGCCATGTCTAAGTAATCTACATATTAAATTTCAAGTGTTTAGACTCTAAATTGGCGGATGAGTTTGGTAGAGTCTGCAAAGGTCAACTCTTTCAACTTTAATTTCTTGGCAGCCAAATTTTCGCCCAAAAGCTGAATAAAAAGCTTGCTGCACGTCTGAACACTCTTTATGTAAAATTTCAAATTGGTTTAATAGTTTGCTAGAGACCGCAAAAGTTAAATCTTTTTAACTTTGACCCCTTGGTAGCCAAAATTTCGGCCTAAAACAGTTTAAAAGCTTGCCCTATGTCTGAATACACTTTATGTAAAATTTCAAATATTCAGACCAAAAGTTGGCAAAGTAATTTAGTAGAGACCACAGAGGTCATTTTTTTTTTTTAAATTTGACCCCAATTTTGAACCCTTAGTTTTGGACTCAAATCGTTTTATAAAGTTTGATCCATGTCAAAAGAACCTATATCTTAAATTTCAAGTGTTGGGACAAAAAATTGGCGGAGGAGTTTTGTAGAGTTTCAAAGGTCATATCGTTGATCGTTGACCCCGTAATAGCCAATTTTCCTTAATCTCAATACTCCTTATGTCAACTCTCTAGTTTGTAGACTGAAAATTGATAAAGTTATTTTGTAGGGAAATGTACATAGACAGACAGACACACACACAGACATTTTCACTTTTATAAATATACTAGCATTTCAGCCCGGCGTTGCCCGGGTGTTTGGAGATGTATGTTGAGGAAAGAAAAGTGGTAGTTGGAAGGCAGGCTCGAACCCGTACTGTGAAGGAGGAAAAGAACAGGGAAAAACGTCACGTCTTTGCTGTTTCGACCACCGTCAAACCGGCAGTGGTATAAGTTAAAATTAAGTCTAGACAATCGAAAAGAGGGGATGACTTTCGAAAATATTTGCGAAAAGGCGACGCCATCCTGTAGAAAAGTGTCCAGGTGAGATGAAGAAATTAATGTTTTTAACCATTTTTTCGATATTTGTCGTCTGAACGATCGAGCTTCAAACGATAATGATCTTGTGAAAATCCGTCGCCTCTGTCGAAAGTTTTAGGCAGACATGCAAACATATATGCATTTATATATTGATAGCTCAAACTTTCGACCCAAACCGATTAAAAAGCTTTCCCTATATCTGAATACTACTCTTAAAATTTCAAATGTTTAGGCCAGGAAATTTTTGAGTAATTGAGTAGAGACCGCAAAGGTCAAGTTTTTAAAAAACATTGACCCCTATTATGACCCCTGAACATTTATTATTTTGGGCTCAAATCAAATTATTAAGTTATATCCATGTCCACGCCACCTATATCTAAAATTTCAATTGTTTATATCCAAAATTGGCGGAAGAGTTTGGTAGAGTTCTCAAAAGTCAATTCGTTTAACTTTGATTCCTTAATAGCCAAATTTCTAGCCGAAAACGGATTATAAAGATTTTCCCAAATCTCAGTACCCTGTATATCAAATTTTCAGTCTGTAGACTGAAAACTGAATTATTGCGCGAGAAAATGTACACAGACACACACACATACAAAGACACGTTCACTTATATATATATATATATATATATATATATATATATATATATATATATATATATAAAGTGGTAGCTTTTGTATGTGTACAACCTTTCTGCGACCCATACCACTTGACTGTTTATTACAAAACCTAGCATGATGATGGTCCCACACCTAGGGATGGTGCACATCATTTTTCAATGTTAAATCTAAAGGTCAAGGTAATAGCCTACCTATATCTACTCTCCTACAGCCAACACCACTGAACTGAACATGACAAAACCTAACATGATGATGGTCTCAGACCTAGGGATGGTGACACCATTTTTCAAGTTCAGAGCCAACGATTAAGGTCACATTTAGTGCGGTTCTTCATAAACTCCCTCACCCGCATACCAAGTTGGGGTTTGCCATCATAATCGAAAGCCGCCACTTTGTCGCCGGCCAATTCTTTGTGAATTTAAGTCAAGTCAATTTCCTCCACTCTCATCCCCTCAACCAATTTTGATGAAATTTGGCATGATAGTATTCCCTAATATGGGCCAAAAGTTACTGCACTGTATTTCTTAACTTTGACTTTAGGAGGAAGTTAAAAAAAAATAAGCACCGTAAAGAATAATTGCTCTTACAACATTCACTTACTGCATGGTTTCCCACGAAGCAGGTACCCGATCATACAGCAAAGTCCCGCGCGACGCGCGGGTATATTTGCTTGTATAGGAAACTATATTGGTTGGTTGGTTGGTTGGTTGGTTGTTTTTGTTTTATGGCATATCAACCCTTTTCAGGTTATTTAATGCCGAATCCGGTGATTTCAAAGAACATTTTTTTAATAGAATATATTTGTTTTTTGCAAGTCAGTTTCTATTTAACCCATAGTTGGGACCCTAACAGGTACTACCACTCCGAGTCAGAGTGGACCTGGGAGCAATGGCAATTAAAGGGTGGCTCCACACTCCCCAGAGCCCGCAAGCTGGGACCTCACCATCGGATATAGTTTAAGGTCATATCCAAGACCGGAAACTATATTGATAATAGAAAAATATATACTGATACATGTAGATTTATTGATGAATTTGAAACAAGGGAATACAATACAGTGGCTTTTCCTCTTGTATCTAAGCTCCACCTGCATGTCAGGCTTTTTACTACATCGAAACGTGTATTTAAAGAATCGTTATATTAAAATTAACTTTTATAATAAATCAACGCCGGTGTTCGCGTGATTGCATCCACAGACAATGAAACTGAAGTATAATGCTTTACACATTCAAAGACCAAACAAGGATGTATGCGTTCTTTCTTTTGGATATTAAAATTCTTTACGAATGAAAAAGGTGAAACCTCTGTGAACATAGAGCATACAGTGCCACAGTGCCACAAGCTGAAAAGTTCCTAGGTTTGTGTCGTTAAACCTTCATTAAAAATCTTTATTTCTTTCAAATTTTTGAGAATCTATAATATATGGTAACATTTTTTCCAACCTTCTTCAGATATATCTTGTCGAACCCTTCTATCGAACTCTGGAATCTGCACAGAATTTCGAATGGGACTCTTTTATTTAATCCATGGGGTAGATGCCCTCGTTCCGTTATCCCTGATTGTTTAGATGTTTTAAGTAATTTGCAATTGTATTTTAATGTCAACCGCACTGAGGATTGAACTTTTTACTTCCAGAAGTGTAGAACATACAAATAAATTTTACCAAGTACTTTATCTACTATACGCGGGTATTTGCGGAGCCTTATTTCGAACTTGCCGAAAAAGGTCGGAGGTTACCTCGGTCGAAACGCTGTGTAAATAACACGCAATATTAAAACAGTAGTTGGAATAATTCTGATGCTTAGTTTAATATAGTGGTTTTGTTTCACGGCATATCAACCCTTTCAGCATATCAATCGAATCGGGTCATTTTGGTAAAAGATTTTGTGCTTCAAGTTCTTTATATCTTCAAATATTTACTCTTTGAGTTTGGTTTGGTTGTTTAGTCGAGAAAAACTGTTAAAAAGCTTTTTATTTTTTTTGCTCAATTGAGTTTTACAAAGGAAAATTTTAAGTCAGTATAAGGTGACTTAATTCTTAAGCTTCAAAATTAAAAAGGAAAATGAAAAAAATTACCCCCCCCCCCCAAAAAAAACAATAACATTAATGTTTGGTGCATTTCAGCGAGGAAGCCGGTATCTTCAGACAACTTGATCTTGTATCAGCAGTGTCACGTTTAACTTTAGGTTTTAATGCTAGACGTGTGGAGTGAAATGCCGACTTTTACGTATAATGCATACTTTTAACTGATGGTTGACAACATATCTTTGCTCGAGGGTCACTGTAAGATAAAGGTTCAATAAATCATCGTTTCTGATTTTTTAGATGAGGATTGATTATTCGTATTATTTGGATTTTTCAGCTTGAGTGTCATTTTCACAATGTTTCAGTCGATATTACTTACGACCTTCTTCAGGTGTATCTTGTCGAACTCGGGAATTTGGACGGAATTTCGAACGGAACCCATTATTTACTTTACGGGCCTAGCATGCTTTCGTTCCGTCAGCCACAACTGGATAGAGGTTCTAATAGATGATCGATTGGACAATAATCGGCACCACGAAAAGGATTTGGAGACAATGGGTAGAATATTACTTACAAAGAATTGATTCTCCAAGAAGACGGCCCAACAAGTATTTGTTTACATTAGCCTTGAAAATAACAATGCTGTAGTCGGCCAATAAGCAGACTTGTGGTATATTGTTCTGCAGTTTAGATGCTCTAAAAAAGAAACTTTGTTCATGAAAATTCTTTTTTATACAGTAAAACCCCGGGATAGGCATTAAAATTAGTAACAAAATACACTACAGCATATAATACACATGTATATAATAAAAAAAAACAAAACATTATAAATAACACCGTAAGGCGGGGTAAATACCGTTACAAGAGCCGGAAATTGTATTAAGGCCACCGTATCCCGGAGTTCTACTGTATTTGGTAAAGAGAGAGAGAGAGAGAGAGAGAGAGAGAGAGAGAGAGAGAGAGAGAGAGAGAGAGAGAGAGAAAAGAAAGTTATTTGTCGTGGTTGTAGCTAGACAAGTTCTTGGTGTGGATGTTCACATGACAGCAGGTATTAGAGCTCAATCAAGTACCTACTTGTTTTATCACAATTATTTTCCGTACAGCAAATTAACGAAACTCGTGATGAAGCATAACTTTTATATTCACTAATATCACCATTTATCAGGGTCAAACGTTCGCGTATAACGGTTAATGAGATGGATAGATTGGCAGTTCAATTATGAAGAATATAATGAAGATATGTAGCCAAATAACATTTGTATACATACAGTTTTGTACATCTAATAAGTAGCTCATTTTATTATTGAGACCTTTTATATTATCACAGTAAGGATTCTTAGGATATTTTACCTGTTAATATAGAATGACCTGGATTATCACGATTTCCAGTCGTTTGAACACTATTGACTGTCTTAAGGTTGTTCCGTACATTACTTTTATAGTTGTTAAATTTCCCTTAATTCTCGTGGCGGTTGATAGTGGCCTGGAGGTAAGCATCCTAGTAAATAGAGGCAAAGGTTACGTTGTAGGTGGGTTCAAATCTCACAATCAGTAGTAATCGTCATTTCCTGCACTGATCATTGCGAAAGCATGAAACGCGAATACTGTAGAAACAATAAAATTATGCATCTCTCTCTCTCTCTCTCTCTCTCTCTCTATATATATATATATATATATATATATATATATATATAAGGGATCAAAGAAGTATATAAGGATTCTTTTAATAGAGATTTTTCGATATAATAAAAAGCTTGACATGCAAGTGGATCTTAGATACAAGAGGAAAAATACTGTCTTTTATTCCATTGTTTCAAATTGATCTATATATCTATATGCATCATTATATATTTTTCTATCATCAATATCCTTTCCTCTTGCATATATATATATATATATATATATATATATATATATATATATATATATATATGTACTAAGTTTCATATCCTCGATATATATTTTTAAAAAGTCGGCAAATGTAGTAAATAATGGGCACTCAACAATTCACTCACAATCCAACAATCATGAGATTGTTTCCATGGCAACCGAGAAAGCTAAAACGCTTGCCCATCATCTTGCCCCAAACTCTACTTAGAACCCAGCAAACCAATCCCTCCCTGATTTTTCTTTTGCGGACAGAAACAACACTAGACGAGCTGAAAAGTACATAATATAATAAAAAAAATCTAGACATCTCAAAAACAGGTGGACCTGAACCCATCTTGGCTGTACTATTAAAAAAAATCTCCGCTGAGGTTGCTCCAGTTCTGTCCAAACTCTTCAACAAATGCCTTAACGAATCTTGCTTTCCTGATTGCTGGAAAACTGCTTCTGTGGTACCAGTTTACAAGAATTTTGGCGAAATAAACTTACCTATTAAATTATCGCTCCAATAGCCTCCTCCCTCTCTTATTTGAATCCGTAATTAATCAAGCTCTAGTCAACCACCTTACAGCTGCTAAACTTCTGTCTGAACATCAATAGGATTTAGGCCAGCCCGTTCTACTGCAGATATTCTAACTGTAATCTTTAAATGCATATACCATGCACTGGATACGACATTTGAGGGGAGGCCACTAGCCCTAGATATATCTAAGGCTTTTGCCAAGGTATGGTACGATGACCTTCTTATGAAAATCAGATCCTATGGTATTACTGGACAAATACTTAACATAATTAAATCCTTCTTAAGTAAGAGAAGAATCCAGGTTGTTCTCGATGGTTGTGCGTCTAAACAATATGATATAAATGCGGGTGTCCCTCAGGGGTCGATCCTTGGATCTTTATAATTCCTGATATTCATAAATGACCTCCCTGATAAAATATTCTCTGAGATAGGTATATTTGCTGACGAAATTACGCTCTATAACAGGCACGATAGGAAAACAAATCTACACATATCCAAGGCAATGACAGAAACACTAGAGGAAGACCTTTGCTATGACTGAAGATGCATTTCCTGAAAGTACTTCGTTCAAACTCCTCGACTAAACGGCCACAGAGAACATGAGTTGGAACAGATACATCGAGAGCATTGTGAAGGCTGATGCCAAGAAATTGGGCTCTCTCTATCGTGCTAGAAAGTTATTTACGCCTGAAAGTATCTCGTACTTCTACAAGACTACCATTCGCTCATATATGGAGTATTGTTATCACATTTGATCTGATGCATCTGCTACTAGTTTCACACTCCTGGACAAGGTTCAAAAGAGAGTCGCCAACCCGATAGGTAATCTAAGCTTCAAGCTCTGTCCCATAGACGAAATGTTGGACACCTTTGCCTGTTTTACAAGTATTTTAATGGTCGATGTTCCGACGAACTACAAGACCTTGCACCTCCTCGACGTAAATAGTCCCGACAAACCTGACAAGCAGCAAAGTCCTGCCTCTACACAGTAGAGATCCCTAGATGTAAGAAAGCCTTCTACTCCAATAGTTTCTTTTCCATATCTGCTAGACTTTGGAATTCTCTTCCGGGTTCCTTCTTCCTCAACTGTACTGACATGCAGAAGTTCAAGTTTAATATGAATAGACATCTTGCTGCGCAACTTTCTACATAATATCCCTTCAACCTATGTCCCTGATAGTAGCCCCTTACATCCAAGTGGCACTCTGTCTTGTTTGGGTGAAAATGTAATAAAAAAATCAAAATTTAATCGCTTCCGACTGCAACAAAATGCTAGACGTTAGTAAACCGGTCCTCCCCAGAAAAATACTATGGACGCGTAAATACTTGATATTAATCACGTATTTTAAAAACGATGTTTAAGTTATAAGCATTTTCTGTTTGGAAGATAATCTATTTTTCATATCTAATGTAGTCCACAGCACAAGATAATCTGCTATAAAATGTAAAAAAAAAAAAATTACTTGTATATAAAAAAATTACTTATATATAAAAAATTACTTATATATAAAAACATTACTTATATATAAAACATTACTTATATATAAAAACATTACTTATATATAAAAACATTACTTATATATAAAACATTACTTATATATAAAAACATTACTTATATATAAAAACATTACTTATATATAAAACATTACTTATATATAAAAACATTACTTATATATAAAAACATTACTTATATATAAAACATTACTTATATATAAAAACATTACTTATATATAAAAACATTACTTATATATAAAACATTACTTATATATAAAAAAATTACTTATATATAAAAACATTACTTATATATAAAACATTACTTATATATAAAAACATTACTTATATATAAAAACATTACTTATATATAAAAGGTACTTTGTTTGATTGTGTTTTTTTGTCACTTTAGTTAGTTTTAAGAGATCAAGGAGCTCCGTCCTGGGGCTAACGCTTGGTTTTATGACGATTTGAATCCATACTGAGGGCTCTTTTAAGAATAGACGTTGTTCCCTTTATGGCTGCTATCTGTATTTCATGCTAGCTCAGTCTTCAAGTGATTGTTTCTAGGTATTTCTAAAGATTTCTTTTCATTAGGCCGGTTGCTCATATCACAACTAGTATAATGTTAATTTCTTTCAATTTTTACATCATTTGAAACCAATCAAACCCTGCAGATAATTACGCAAAGATAACTAAAATACGACGAAATCGCAATAGTGGGCACATATTAGAAAAATCGGCGTTGCTATATTTTTTGTAATATCATAGCATAAAATTGATATCGAAGATGCAGCAATTCAAGTTTTCAAACGATGGCTTCCGTGAACGTTTCACTTACAAAGTCTCCTCTTAGACCAGAGACAAAAAAAATATGAAAATAGAAATGATTAAGACGAAGATTTAAATAATATTTAGGTTTTATTAATTAGCAACCAATTACCAAATCTCAAATCGCTTTAAAAATAATGATTAATAAAATTCACGGATTGAATGATGAAGAATATTATGAGAGTGTTTAAATGATCAATTAGATATAGACAGTAATTGCTAATGATTACTCGTCATTGTATACATTAGATTAAAAAAACGACCATATTGTAATGGGAAAGAAAGCAGTACCGTGATAATGTGTCTCGCAGACAGGAATTTTTTGAAAAGAAACTCTGTTCATAAAATTTGCGCATGAGGTTTGGCATGCAAAGAAAGAAACAAGTTATTTACAGCTCTGCCAGAAAGATGGTTTCAATTATTTTCAGCATATTAGTGAAGCCACGTCTCATGAAAGATATCTTATGAAAGTAATCTAGTAGCAACTTCTAGGTTATAAATTTAGGTTCTGTTTATAAGACATTTGTTGACTCTGGCTGTGTTAATCATTATAAACTCGCTGTCGGTGTCGCTTTTGTGGTCATTGTCGTGGCTGTCGTTCTGGTCGTGATTACTTTCACTATTTGCTTGTCGGACATTGTCAATTTCCTATAAGTTTTTATTGTATTTTGCTCGCGTGTTGACTGGCCGGTCGACTCGACCAGTGGTGCAAGTGTCCGTAGTAGCCGCGGCAAAGTGCGTCGCCGATCTCGAACCCGACCGCCGGTTGGCAAGCGACCACTTTATAGTGGCAACTTACTTGTATGTGAGCGAAAAAAGGCCGAGATAGCGATAGAACAGAGAGACTAATATATATATATATATATATATATATATATATATATATATATATATATATATATATATATATATATATACTTTGTCTTGTTACACCTAATTACAGTGGACGCCACTCTTTGGGGGCGGCAGCTTTTACGCGTCGATCTTGAAGAGTCGATGGAAGGAAACTTAATTCCCTCTTCCCCGGAAGTCACAGGATTTCTTTGACTTCCTTTTGTTATTTTATTAGCTTCCCGGAAAATACCGGTTAGTCTTGCTGATGGTTATGTTTGAAAATAATAAAAAATATTTACATTAAATAGTTTTCAGAAATGTAACTGGATGGGTGACATATCATTCTGATAGTTATTCTTTCACTAAGAATGTTAGAACATAAACAAAGATACCTGACAAAAACTCGGCAAGGACCTTTAGATTACGTGTAGTGATGACGTAATGAATCTTAGACTTACACGAAGGAAGTTAGTTTAGTAAGTCTGTAAGTGGGAGTTGTAGAGTAGAGTCAGTCGATGGCAGTCATGGGAGCATTGGACTGGTTAAATGAACATATGTAGTTATGGAGAAGGAAACAACGTGTTACCTTGGAACCAGCAACCACAATAAATGTAAATATGAAACAACTCGGTTGTTTGAGTATTTCATGAGAGACATGGCTACATTTCAGAAGCACGCCGGAACAGACGAAAATGGTTGTGATTACAGGTATGTGGTTGTTTGTCCAGCGCAAATACAAAAATATGCTTATGTTAATACAAAATATGTTTATCCGTTTTTCTGTCTATAAACTGTTTAGTATGTCGACACGTACATTCATTATATACACGTCAACAAAAGAAACATTTATACACCAAATGATAACATATTGGAAGATGCCACACAGATTCAACAGACACGAAATACATGAACACAAATAGACGATACGTTAACAAGATAAAGAGACTAATGTATAACTCATATATATATATATATATATATATATATATATATATATATATATATACATATATATTCATATATATATATATATATATATATATATATATATATATTATATATATATAGTCTGAGACTAGCCGCCCTCCTCACCAAACAAGTCTGGTGGGAGAACCAGTTTAGTCGCCGGTGACCCGACCATGAGGCAGGTAGTACTGGGTTACGTGGTACCAGTAGCATATGACATGACCTGAAGGATTAAAAACAAGACCTTCCAAAGGGGTAATGAACTCTTTTTCTGGGTCAACGGCCAACTAGCACCGTGTATATTTGTGTGTGTGTATATATGTATTGGGGTAGAGGGGGCTCCCGTAAGCCGTGGTGAAGGCAACCTTTCTAGGAGAAGCAAATCTCTGATTAAAAAAAACCATAAAGCGGAAGACCAGTACCCGCATTAAACTGGTCTGCAGTTTAATTTGTTGCTGGCTATCTTGCTCTTGCTTGTTGCTGGATCTCAACATTTTGAACCGAGAGAGAGACTTAGCTGTCGTACAAAGCTAAGACTCTGTAACATCATATTTGTATAGATACTCCCTCAGACATTTGGGCTCATGGATTTTAAATGTCTGAGGGAGTGGTACTCGTCTGACAAGACGTTGCAATCATCATCATATAGTCTACGTCTCACTTTCACGCTAGTATGCTCTTTTTCACATTGTTGTGATTGTTATATAGGCCAGTATACAACAGGTTAATGAAAGGTTAAATACCGACCTCATGTTCGTTAATCATTCTTTCGATTAACTACTAATTTTCGTTAAACAGGTCACCCCCCCAAAAGAAAAACGGGCCCAACTCTAATTAGGCACCGTTTCTTAGTGTTTTGTCCGAATTAAATGAAACTTTGGTCATAACTAGTTTATTATATTAAAAACATCACACCAAAACATTATGGTTTTTGCCTTTTTTTCTCCGTTGACTGTAAAATGCTCAGAAAAACAATTGAATGTCCTCTGTTTTTTTGGGTCACCCTGTATAGCTTTTTTAGGTAAATAAACACTAGTTCAAAGATAAAATCATTGTCACGTACCATGACAAGGAAAAGATTATGATGTTATATTCATTTGGGTTCACTGCAACGATGCTTATATCACAAACGCACAAGAAACGGCTTTTCCTTCAGTCTTGAGCATTAAACTATTACTTAGCAAGATTAGTTTCATTATCAGATTGTAATAACGCTGGTATCAAAGAGTATATGCTGCGTTACAATGTGTATATCGAATGCCTACTGACGTCACATGATTAATTTTGGTGACATTTCTTGCAAAATATAACCTATTTTTCGTGGAGCCATATCAACCAAGTTATTTTTTCAGCGAGATAAATGTTACATGGATTAGTTTGGTTGTTATAAATATTAATGAGCTACTTTACTTAGGAAGTCGAGGATTAGATGTTTTGCTTTCCTTTCTTGTTTGCTTGTGGATATCTCGTCCTTTCAATAACGTGTGGTAAATATTAATCTTGGGACCCACCGCTGAGTCTAAGGTTAAGAATCACTTATCTACTAATTTATCAAGATAAACTGTGTTTATTGTAAGCGCTTGTTTTGACCGCCGCGTGATATTGGGCGGGACGGAGTAAATGGAATTCACTGCGTGTGAGACGATGATTTTGGCATGGTCGAAAAGCTGAGGAACTTGGTTGAGCTCTTTTACCCGCAGATAAAAAGACACAATTCTAAAGGTTATTTTGTGTTTAGAAGACAACACATAAACTGCCATTATAGAACAGTTTATTATTGTATTGTTCAGAATCTCTCGCAACATATTAGGTTGGTGCAGGAGGTTTTGTTGAATTCTAAGTATTTAGTAATTAGAAATATATCAGGGAAACCAATGTCAGCAGCAGATTCATTTCGTTCATACGAAATGAATGAATTAAAAAATAGTCGTTTGGCATTAACATTTCCTTTTTGATTTGTATATTTCATTAAAACTCCAAACATGGTTTGTTTTTTCTTCGTTAGTTTTCAGAACTGCTTACGGCTGCAAATCTTTTGGATACCTATTCTTAAAACAATGCAAAGATCCATTCGTATTTATCTTCAATTTTGCGCTATTATTTAGGTAAGATCTTTTCAAATGTTTTCATATTATAAATAAAGATTACTGAATTCTAGCTGAAGTTCCTGTCCGAGTAAGGATATTTTGCCGGGTAATTCACTTAATGAAAACAAAAGTTACAAAATAAAGAAATAGTTGTAACATTTCTTTTTCTAAACATTCTTTATGCATGAGATCACACATGGGTGATAAGCTAGTATTTTCTTAACTAATTAGTAAACAACAAGGCTCGTTCCGAAAGTAAAGTCTTTTTTTTACAAAGTAATTACCACTTATCGAGGCACAGAGGCCACTTGAGGATAAGGGTTAAAGAATGTACAGTAGTCAAAGCGACAATATCATAGTAATCGTTAGAAGTGCAAATTTGGTAAATTGGATTACTTAAGGGGAACGGATCATCAAGATTATGTCGGACTTGTAGACGACTTTATTGTATTCAGCTAGAAACCATGCAAACGGAAGAGAGTTTCAAGGGTGTGCAGTTCTAAGAAAGACGCTTTGTTCATGGAATCTACGTTTAGGTTTAGACACGAACTAAGAGTGGAGGAAATTATGGATAGTGTTTTCAGCTAGACGAGTGTTTCCTGTGAAAGTTTGGCGAGGGGGCACCATAGACTGGAGGTCAGACGAACACTTACCATGAAAATAACGATAAAGCAGAGACAGGCTAGTAACGTCTCTTCTGTGAGAAAGACACTGTAGGGAAGAGTAAAGGGCACCCCCACTAGACTAAGAAGTCTATTTTGAACTCGACAGACAGGACAAGCTGTTTCTATCAGCTCCTACCCAGATGTGGCAACAATACTCTATCCTTGGACGTGCCTTGCTCTTATATCGCTATAGTATTGCATCAGCAGGTAGACATCTTCTAGATCGATAGAAGGATCCCACCATTTATCCAGCGACCTTGGCAACGGATTTGATGTACGTGTTTCATTTCAGATCAGAAGCTTGTCAAAACATGGAGCCTCCCCAAGACGAGAGTCATTCATTTAAATTGATGCCAGATGGTGATCAGAACGTTTATGATGCAAAGATAGAAGCTTGGTTTAAGATGCATTAAAATTAACCAGCTATTTTTTGACTCATTGTACCACATGCTCAAGATAAGAGGAGAGAGGATCAGAGAGCACGTCGTCGTTTACGGCCTTTGCTGCCATAGATGGTAGTCTCATCAGCATAAAAGTTGAACAGTTATGAAGACGTGAGTGGTACTATTAAAACTATCGTCTTGTTGTGCTACAAAATATTTTTGCTACGTTGCCAAGAATTCAATGACGCCTCTTTGTTTCTGACACATCTATGAAAGAGTTTTTTTTTTTTTTAGAGTTTCAAGCACCGTGTTTATATGTAGCAAAATCGTAGACTTTATATTACTAGTAGTGAGACCTCGTATTATTTAACTGATTCTGACTACAATTCTCATCTTGGTTATTATTGACTACAATGTTTCGGTCAATTTTATCCACCATCTTCTTCTATTGCGTGTTTTATCTATAAATATAAAAGCGAAAATGTATGTTTGTATGTGTGTCAGCTTTTTCTGTATGTCTACAAAAGGCTTTTTTCAGAGAAACAGTCGGTTGCATCACAACTTTATAAACTTTTTATATCACATATAAATAGTAATATCTCACAGTTAACAACGAAGCTCGCCTGTCTATTTAATTTGCCCGATTTCGGGAAGATAAATATTCAACATTTGTCGCTCGCCGCGTGTGGGTTAGTCTTTTTCCTATACTATCTTGGGAAAAACAAAAATCCCCCAGTCAAACTTGACCTCATTAACTCATTAAAACGGGCACCTGCCAAATCCAAGTAATTAAATAAATTCAAACGTGCTTCCGTTAGCATCTCGCGATGGGGCAATCGTTAACGTCGCACGTTTTTTTTCATACTTTAATTTATAATTTTGCCTCAACGGTTCGGGCTCAATCCTCATACTTACCTACCAAAACATTTTTAACCCCCACCCCCACCCCGGAGTTTCGCTAGTAACATATAAGTTCTGAATTCGACATAACAAGTTTCAAGTTCGAAAATAGTTAGCGAGTGAAATCAGGCGATACGTTGTGAATATAACAACAGAATTAGAATCATAGTACGAATAAGCCAATTGATGCAAATTTTCAATCAACATTTAAAGATCTCAAAAACCTTTCATCTATCAAAAGGGAAAAGGGGAGTAGGGTCCAACAAATGTACAACACTACGTCATCAAAGATTTCAGTCGTGATCGAAAATTCTGTAAACGTGTTATTTCCTAAGAATCCAGTCATAATTTAATAATGTTTATTAAGTTGATTGTGATTGTCGGACTGACTTCCTCATCTTGGTTGTTATTGTCACAACGTTTCGGCCGTTTTGCCCTCCGGCCTTCGTCAGGTGAACGGTTTGTTAGGAGTCTCGAACCCAACCCTTTATTATTATTACGGGGGTACCGTGTTCGGACTCCAGCTAGGCTTTGGAACATAGTTGCTGATTCTCTGTTTTTCAATGTTACTTTTTCACTGCCTTCGTTCAGGATTGAACTCAGCTCCTTTGGGTAACTGTAAACATTGATACAACGTCTAGGACCACTCGGCCATATGTCACTAGCCATATGTCCTAGTGACATATGGCCGAGTGGTCCTAGACGTTGTATCAATGTTTACAGTTACCCAAAGGTGCTGAGTTCAATCCTGAACGAAGGCAGTGAAAAAGTAACATTGAAAAACAGAGAATCAGCAACTATGTCCCAAAGCCTAGCTGGAGTCCGAACACGGTACCCCCGTAATAATAATAAAGGGTTGGGTTCGAGACTCCTAACAAACCGTTCACCTGACGAAGGCCGGAGGGCAAAACGGCCGAAACGTTGTGACAATAACAACCAAGATGAGGAAGTCAGTCCGACAATCACAATCAATGAAAACAACTCATCTCAAAAATACAGACAATTACTGTTTATTAAGTTATTTATTTATTTGAAAATAAATAAATTAATGTATTTATTTTATTATTTTAAGTGCTTTATTGACTAATTCATTTACATAATTATTATTTGTAAAATTTATTTATTTTTATGTGTTTTATTACTTAAAGATTGTATTTTTTTATTTTTTATTAATTAATTCATTTATTTATAAGATGTTTTATTTTTTTGTTTACTTTTAATTTATCTGAGATTTATAATCTTATTTGCTCATATAAATATTTAAAAGTTTACTACTTGTTTATTATTTATATTGTAATCTTAAAAAAATAACAGATAAATATACACCTGCATTTATATTGTTTGTTTTATTGACTAATTCATTTACATAATTATTTTTTGTAAAATTTATTTATTTTTATTTATTTTATTACTTAAAGATTGCGTTATTTATTTTTTTATTAATTAATTCATTTATTTATAAGATTTTTTATTTTTTGCTTTTTATTTTATTTTTTATTTTTTGTTTTTATTTATCTAAATTTATAATCCTATTTGCTCATGTAAATATTTAAAAATTTATTACTTGTTTATTATTTATATTGTAATCTTAAAAAATAATAACAGATAAATATACTCCGTATACACCTACATTTATATTGTCTGTTTTATGTATTTTTATTGTTTTTTGTCTCTCTCTATATTTTCATCTAGAACATATATATGTACGCTTGCACGCACGCACACATACCTACTAGACACTGTCCTCGAGTGTCTAAGGTCTCTCTGTACAGGTGTTTGTCAGAACAATCTGGCATGAGGATACTTTTTCCATAGAAGTAAACCCTGACCAAATACTCAAAACCACATAGTATTCGCAGCCCAAATAAGATCTCCTGGCTATGGCAAATATATTAGCTTTTACGATGAATGGTGCACCTTCTCTAAGTTATGTTATCTCAAAAACTGGATACTCCATCAGACTAGATAAATTCTTGTCCTGGAATTCAGTAATGTTAAGAGACCAAAATAAAAGATATAATACAATGTATAAAAATGGTTAATTGGGGAGAGGAAAATTATGTTCTCAATTTCTTGATTAACTCAGTGCTTGAGATATAAAGAACTTAGGTGGAACATTCGAATATCTATGTATCTCATATAGATTTCAAGTGTTAGCCTCAGGTTGTGGGCCCCTTGATTTCTGAGAACTTCGACTGAAGTAAATTAAAACAATATATATATATATATATATATATATATATATATATATATATATATATATATATATATTCTACTATAATTTAACACGGTTTGCATTTCTGTTTGTCTCTGGGTGATGTATAGGCTCCAAAAATACTTGCAATAGTCGTAGTATTGTAACTTGGATGTTGCATGAAGTGAGTTGTAATACTATTAACACGCTGACAGTAATAAAATCTATAAATACTTATTAGCATCAAAATAATCGGGCAGAAGTACAATAACATTTTCATACCGATATATTTGATATGATAGCAAGGTCTCTAATAGGCGGAGAGACTGGAATTCAATCACCGATCGTGTCATATTAAAGACAAAAAATATACTCGATGCCTCCTTTCTAAACAGTTCGCATTGCAATGTGGCTATCAAAGGTAATGAGTAAAAAAAAAAAACACCCAGAAAAAAGTGTCGCCATCTCCTACACCATGGTGTAGTAGTTAATGAAAAGGGGGGAATTCAGGTCGGTCTCGATTGCAGTAGGTCTGTTTTTATATAAAACACATTCAACATGTTTGATGAGTCATAGGATTTTAGGTGGAATCCTAACCTCACCACCACCACCACCACCACCACCACCACCACCGCCTCTACAACTGCAACTACTCCCATAGTATTTTTGTATTCTATATAAAAGGACTATAATGAACACATATAAAGAAAAAGTAATTGATTGTCATGTAGTAAGGGCAATTTTTATAATATTCTTTTGTAAAATTTATTTGTAAAATGCATAGAAAACAATAAGATTATTTAAATGTAATCTTTAATATAAAATAAATCGCATTAGATCTTAACATGTTTTATTAGTTAAATAATGTGAAAATAAATTCGAAAACGTAAGTTTATCAACCGAAAAACAAATTATATACTTTGCATAGTCATATGTTCTTATCTACCAGCGGGAAAAGTGATTGGGTTCACATTTATAGGCGTACAGTCAGTTACAAATACAATATTTATTTAGATGCAATAAGGAATTTGAAACATATTATAAGATATGTAGATAAAAACGTATTTCCTCGAAATATATTATGGAACACAATCACGCACATTAGATCACTGTGTAGAAGTTTTGGCTTATAAGTAAAATTTAACATTGAAGTAAAAATATATAGAAAATTACTTGGTTGTCTTCCTTTTTCAAAACCGGCAAAGTTCAATTTCTAGCAATGTGATAGTGTTATAACGCTTGTCTATATAAATACGTAGTTATGTAATTTTATAAACATTTTGTACTCTATACTGTTTCAAATATCTATGTAAGTTTTTAGTGGATGCATTTAAGTATAACGATATTTGAATGTAAAAGAACATTTTTTATAATTATATCTTTTTCATATATTGATATATCGTTCGGTAAGCCCAAATAAGATCTCCTTGGTATAGCTTACCCACACTGGCTTTTTCCAGGAATGGTGCACTTTCTCCAAGTAATGTTATGTCAAGTAAATTCATGAAGCTGGACACTCCACCAGACTAGATGAATTCTTGTCCTGGAATCCAGTAAGACCAAAAGACTACAAGAAAGATATACTATATATTTAAATTGCCAGTTAGTCTGAAAGTTGAGAAGCAGAACGCGATGGTTATTGAATCATGTAGCTCTCCGAGTTTTGGATTAAATTAGAGAATTGTTCGCTTGTAAGTAGCCTCGGTTACAGGTTGATGATGTACTATTAGAGAAGAGAACTTGGTATGGCGACTCCGATAACTACGTTGTTAATGAATTAGAAATAAAGCTGCATTAGAAATTGTACAAAATGCATGATTGTTTAATGCTGTTGAAAGAACTGGCTCCTGTTCCTATGTTTTTTATATGTGCAAATAAAAATAATACTGCGAACCACACATTTATACTTTAATATGCAACATGTTACATGGAAGTTTATTTACTATCGCAATGACAATGAAGTGTGTGCTTTATACATACATTTAAAGACACGGTATCTGTATATACATATGTATGTAACAGTGGTATAAAAATGGGGAACGATGTAAATAATTGATAAATTGATGAATTATAATAAAGAAGTACTGAGAGGAATAGAATGATGTAAATAATTACAAGAGAATGGTGAAAGGAGAGGGAGATGTATTTTAGTGTCGCCCGCACTGAGGATTGAACCTCCAGACGAGTGTAACTTTATCATTGAATTTTACCAAGTACCGTCTTTCTTCTTCTTCTTCTTCTTCTTCTTCTTCTTCTTCTTCTTCTTCTTCTTCTTCTTCTTCTTCTTGTATCGTGGCATGTTCATGTCGTAGATAAAATCATGGTTAGTGTTCTCCATATGTTTCGGTCAATTGTTGGTCCGATTCCTCTGAAGACATCCCATGATTTGAACGTGACAGAATACATGGGATGGGTTGCTATTATCTTCCTCAGCGCAGTGGCATCTGGCTCGCCTATTTGCACCTATCTGTTGTCCTTAGATCATCCACATAGCTGTAGTCGAATATCGTAAACTTTAATGCCATAGAACCGTTGATCTGCTAGAGATACATCCTCTTCCATGGCCATTGAACGTCCTGCCGCCGACGTCATCAGAGTTAGTATCTCCAAGATGCATGTCTCAACTAAGACTAGGAGTGAATTAATACGCCTCCAGATACCAACTTGAAAATTTCTTATGACTCAGTGCGGTACATACAGAGTACTTTATCCACTTGCGGACAATTCTAGTATGAATTTAAGGAGTCATGAACCTATTTTGTTTTCTTGATGTACAAACTTACTACTTATTACTACTCAATAATATATATTATAAAACAATTTAGTATTACTTATGACTTCTGCGTAGCCAGGGCTGACGGAAATAGGAGCATGCTGCCCTATGGATTAAAGAAATTATCTACATGTAAGAAATGTAGATAATTTTTTATCACATAGTTTTCCTTAAAAGAGAAATGGATTCCATATTGTTTATTAAAAAGTGTTTTCTTAACGTCTGAAGAGAGGCTGTCCTTGTGAATATTTTAAAACGATATAAGGTTTGAAATTGTCCGAATAGTCGCGAAACAATTGTAACGAACAATGAAAATACACTACTTGCTGCTATCAATCCGATCATTGCTGTCTTGATTTTGTGAAAACAATATATGAATGCTTAATTACAAAAACTGGTAATTTTGAAGTTTAAGAATTAAGTCACCTTATACTGACTTAAAATTTATTGCTATATGAACGATTACCGAATTCCCAATTATATAAACATAATAAAATTCGGAATATTATATATATATATATATATATATATATATATATATATATATATATATATATATATATATATATATATATATATATGAATCTATTAACAGCCATAACTCAACTACCAGATTAAATAATTACACCAACTTAAACCAATCTACCGATCAATTACAAACCAACCCTCCATATAATAATCCAGCACTAGACCTAACGGAAATAGTCACAATAAGCAAGAGGCAATATATTTTGGTTCCACATCTGGCCTAATAAAACATAGAATTTCAACGCACAAACATTCTTTTAAAAATAACTCTCTGTCAAACCAAACTGCTCTATCCAACTATATTTGGCAACTAAAAAATAGCAATATTTCTTTCAACTTAAAATGGCGAGGAATTGAGTCTTGCAAACCATATAAACCAGGAGATAAATTCTGTGCACCATGTACAAAAGAGACCCTAAAAATTTTAAAATACGAAGATATAAAAAATGCAACCACACTATTAAATTCAAGAGAGGAACTAATATTTACATGCAGTCATAAACGTTGGTTTAAATTTTATAACTATAAACCACCTTAAATCATGAAAAATTACTTAATAGTAAAAATAGATTACAATTTAAAAATTTTTTTTTAATAAATTAAGTTGGACTAATTATCCCCCTTGCACCCTTAATAAAAGAAAATATGACTAATTATCCCCCCTTACATTATGAAATTATATAAACAACATTCGAAATATAAACCGTGGCGTCTTTAAATCAAAAGTACGCTAACGGAAATAATTTATTACACGGACGTTCTCCCCTTTTAAAATTCGTCATTCAAAGAGGTGAAAAACTATAGCAAACATATATATAAGTATTTTAACCATAGTTCCTGATTTCAAAAGGCGAAAAATTAAAAGGTAAATTTTATACCTATATTTTTATGTATATACCTTTATATCTATGTTTATATAAATATGTGTGTCTATTTTTTCATATATATGCATATATATATTTTTAATGTTGTACTTAAAGCAAATTTATAATTCAAATTCAAATCTATATTTTACTCTATTTCTTTTCTATCTCTAACCCATATTAAACTTCTTATCAATTTTAAATCCAGACCTTTTATTTCAATTTTTTCAGATACATCTGCCTTACTTTTAATGCTTGGTTTATTTATGGTGTCTTTTAAATTTAATAAAAACCCTTCAAAATTTGCTGACGAGGAGACCTTGCTTCTAAAAAACTATATGTAATAATTATTGTTCGTAACTGGATGTCTACCACAATAAAAAGCACTGTTTTCCGAAACGATCGTACAGATGATTGATTTTGTTGTTGTTCCTTCTTATGAAACGGATTTTTAATTTAATTATTATTTGATTTTTTAAATTTTAAATTATCAATCACATTACTTAATATATATATATATATGCATATATATATATATATATATATGTATATATATATATATATATATATATATATATATATATATAGTTTCCTATTCTATGAAAATGGAATATTACCAAATATTTCTAGAATTCTTTCGTCAAAATTCGATTTAGCAAGAATAATAACAATAAGTACTCTCAAGTCTAATATTTTTTGCTGGGATGGGGAGATAGTATTATTGAGAAATAACTACATATGATACTAGTTGATACAAAATAAGTGGTTTTGGAGTAGAAAAATAACTTCCAAGTCTATTGATAATGTTTATATATATATTTGTTTATTTTTATAATTGCTTATTTTGTTGTTCAGGTTTTTATAGCTGGCAGTATGTGTCACGCCAAAGTCGTATTTATTATTTTTAAAGAATGTTTTAGGAGTTATATTCGCTACCGGAACAGTAGCAAAAAATTGTAATTAAGTGAGCGACAAAAAGAATCTAATGTTTGGAATTCACAGCTTACTTTGTTGACATATATGTAATCAACTTTATTAGCTGTTTTAACTTGTGGCGAATTTATTTCGGTCTTCAGATAATATCGGGTCATCAGGAGAGAATACGTACCGTTTCAGGACCTACGAAGATTTATTATTGAGAAAGTCTTTAAAGCTCAGTTGATATAAAATCAGATTGAAAATTTCGAGGTTTCTGTTTTGATTTCTGCTTATGATACCTCTTTATTTGTGTAAATATTTTTATTTTCATTTAATGAATATTTTCCATATCTGAAAGTAGTCAACATCTTTGATATTTCGAAATAAGACAAATTCCGCTCTGCATTTATTATGTTTAAAACAATTATGATTGATGGACGGACAGACAGAAAAAATCTCTATTTACATAAGAAGGCTAGATCTAAGATTAAATTTATTAGTGACTTTTAAATATCGACCTGTTACCTGGTTATGTTAGTTACGTATTTCGGACCACGCCTAGAAACCGGTATTCAAATGAACAGAGAATAAGGGAGCTCATAAACAAATCAACTAACATGCCAAACAATAAACAAGTAAACAAAAATATATGAAACGTAATTCTCATTGATATATCGGCAACCTAGAATTTCTTATTTGAAAAGACTAGCGTAACACAATCTTTACCGCAGGTATTAAGTTTACGGACAATTGCATTTTTTTTTTCTAAAATATTACAATCACATCTATCTTTCGGGAAATAAAAATTAAATGTATATCCGTTGACATGCGTAGACTGGCGTGAGTTATGAACTGGTCTGTACTTAAACCCTATTAGAAATAACACACTGTGAAATTATTCTGTGTATCTTTAGTTTTTTTTTATGTGGCTACAATTTATCAGTATCAAAGTACATCCGGTATTCAACATAAGGATTTGATTGGCACAGGTAACCTGGGTTCTTGATGGTCTCACTTAAAATAAATCCCCAGTTACTCGACTCGTCACGGTGGGAAGTTAGATACGTGATCGGTTTTTAATGTAGGGAAACTCCATGTACCTGAAAAGGGGCGTTACGGAGTTCAGTTTGTGCAATTCACTTAATCCTCTCTCGGCTACAAATTTTTATCCTACCCCCCCCCCCAATCAACAGAGATTAGAACATTCCTGTGATGACCTGGTCCCTGTTGTTTTTGCAATGGGAGTTTATTTCTGTGAAGTTCTAGGAGGTCCACCCCTTAGACTTTGCCTTCTCTTTTTGAGAAGGAGTTAGTTATTTGCTAATCGCTTGAGGCGCCCTCACCTAGGAATACCGGCAGGCCTGCCCAGGCACTTTTTGCAGGTCAGAGTGCCCCTCCTTTGGGGCGCTGACTTCTCAATCCCGGTTCCCGACCCTGCTATGTAAGTTCTTGTAGTTGGAAAGTACTAAATACCTTCACTAAATCCTCTTTTTATTAATGATGCACAACTTATTAAGGCTAAGAAAACATTTGAGCATAAGGATTAATGAGATGAATAGTGTGACCGTTAAATGATATTATGAGAAGATCGAAACTCTCGCCCTCTTGCATTAAAGGGGATTCATGGAATGTGAGGACTAGTGATGGGATGATTCCAATATTTTTCCCGAGTCCGATACAATCACCGATTCTGTCCAGAATTCCCGATCTCGATTCGCTTAAAAGTTCTAAATATAGAGATAATTTTATTTTGTTGGAGGAGGGAGTCGGATTACCGCAAAATAATAAAAACATATAAAAAGTGTATATAATTTTGCAAACGTAAAAATGCACTTATGCGTGTGACTTATAAATTTTAGTCTTACTGGTAATTTTAAATCAATGTATATATTTATCATTATCATTAATGCAAGCTTTGCGAAATTAAGTCTTAAACAAAAACAAGAAATAAAAACAATAAAAAGAATCGTTTTGGGCATCGGGAAATAGGAAAACTTTTTTCCGATACTCCAAAAGTTCCGAATGTTTCAATTCCCGATTCTGATGACTAAAGAAATAAGGAGAAGAGAGAGTTACAAAGATGCTGAAACAAAATTCTCCGTCTACTTTCATCCACTAACGAAACGAATCACGTTAAATATAAGTTTATTATAACAATCTATATCTATATTATATTCATCTTTGTGTGTCTGTTTGTCCCAGTTTTTCACGGAAACTAATGAGTCGATTTGATTGAAAATTTTTTATGGACCTTTGTTATAACAGGATGCGGAAAACTAAATATTATAGTTCTATGCACAGTTAGGGAATTCATTACCATGATACCGCATTTATTTTAGTAGTTTTATCGCGAACTCATGCATTAAACCCGTTGCCAAGGCCGCTGTAAAAATGGTGCGATTCTTCTATCGATCCAGAGATATCTCACTGCTGATGCAATTCTCTATCTATATAAGAACCAGATACGTCCAAGGATGGAGTATCGTTACCACATCTGGGCAGGATGTGCTAGAAAGGGCTTATCCTGCCTTGATAGAGTTCAAAATAGACTCTGTAGCCTCGTAGGGGATATCCTTTTCTCTCCCTTGCGAGTTTGTCTCTGATTTATCGTTATTTTCATGGCAAGTGCTCGACTGAGCTCCAATCTATACCCCCTCTCGCCAAACTTTCACAAAAAACACTCGTCTAGCAGAAAACACTATCAATATTTCTCCCCAATCTTTATCTGTACTTAAACCTAAACGTAGATTCCGTGAACAAAGCTTCTTTATTAGAACTGCAATGATGTGGTATTTAAAAAAAAATCATTTTTATTTTCATCAAGTGAATTTGTAATTTACCTAGAGCACACGCACGCACGCACGCACGCACACACACACACACACACACACAACTAAAACAGGGATACTTAATAAAAAAGAAAATAATTTTGTTAAAATAATCGCGTTTTATTGTATTTACCCGGTTTCTGTTGGGTACCAAAGCTTCCATCTTAAACTTAAATTTACACCAATCTGTTTTCAAGGCAAAACCACAAGTGTTTGCAATCCTTTCCCACCCTGTTGAGATCGAATAGTGAGGGCAATGAACAAGCATTTTAGATATACACCAATATCTTTTAAACAAATAAACCGAACCTGTCTGTAGTATACCATTGAGACTAATTTTCATTAGAGAGAGAGAGAGAGAGAGAGAGAGAGAGAGAGAGAGAGAGAGAGAGAGAGAGAGATTTTTATATCGCGGTTTTAATTCTCGACTTTATTTTGAATTCGATTTTAGGGTTTTAAATCGGTCCATAATTTCAAAATATGATAAGTGAAATTCTACCTACACAATATTTTTACGAATCCATTTTAATCGTAGTTTGTATCTATGCATAAAATTGTCCGAAATTCCTGAAATAGATCTCTGTGTATTTCGTACACTCCTCTAACAGAAGAGTTCCTCCACTATATTTAAATCATCAACATCATGTTGAATGAATCCAAAGATTAAAAAAAAAAAAATCACATTTTCACCTGAAACAAGGCACGTTGCCACTTTGATGTAGGGGGCTACTATCAGGGACCTAAGTTGCAGGGGTAATATGTAGGGAGTTTAGCAGCAAGATGTCTGTTCACATTACACTTGGATTTCTACATGCCAGTACAGTTGGGGAAGCAGGAAACCGGAAGAGAATTCCAAAGTCCTGCAGTTCTGGGGAAGAAGCTATTAGAGTAAAAGACTTTCTTACATCTAGGGATCTCAACTGTATAGGGGTGGGACTTCGCTGCTTGCCGGGTTTGTCGGGGTTATTTTCGTTGAGAGGGTACAAGTGCTTGTAGTTCGTTAGAACATCCACCATTAAAATACTTGTAAAACGAGCAGAGGGATGCAACATTACGTCGGTGGGACAGTGGCTGACGTTTAGATGACAGTTCAGGAGCTATTAGGTTGGCAACTCTCTTTTGGACCCTGTCCAGGAGCGAGAGACTAGTAGCAGATGCACCATCCCAAATGTGACAGCAGTGCTCAATACATGGACGAATGGTGGCTTTGTAGAGGTACGGGATACTTTCAGGCGTAAGTAACTTTCTAGCACGATAGTGTGAATCCATTTTCTTTGCAGCAGGCTTAGCAATAATCTCGATGTATCTATTCCAACTCATGTTTCCTGTGAACGTTAAGCCAAGGAGCTTGAAGGAAGTGCTCTCAGGTAAAGTATCTTTAGCAATAGCTATTGGTGGTTGGTAAGGTTTCATGTAATTATTAAACGAAACGAGCCTATATTATTGCCATTTGCTTCCTCGATAATTTTCTAGTCGGAATTCTTTCTAGAAAGACATTGGTTACTTACGGGAGCGACTACTGAAGGTTGCCAACATCATAAGCAAAAATGACTTTGTGTACTGAGCTAGATTCGAACTTGGAACATTATATTTAAATGACTGGTAGTTTAAGATTTTGTTTTCATGACTTTTAAAAATAGTTAAACTGAGTACTATCGTAATACTCGTTTGAAATTGACAAGTTTCAATTTTTAGATTATTTGGTTCGTGTGTTTGCATTTGAGTCCGTTTTCTTTTGATAACCAAGTCCTCACCAGAGAGATCACGTGAACATGGACTGAAGCCTCTGACTGAGTTTTCTTTATATAAATCAATCCAGACAAGGTGTACTCATCCTAGGTGGGTTGAACCGGCTTGCTCTGAAGGAGGAAGTTTCATGTGTGTATGAAATTCACAAGCGGTCCCCAGTCGCATGTATATCCTCGTTAGGGGAGATGACGACGTTACGTTTTTGCAACTTTTGCTGGCTGTGTCGGTGTCCTCCTACATACAGCGCCTGGTATTCCCAAATCGCCACCCTTATGGCACTGATCAGACCCAACGTTGCTTAACTTCGGTGATCCAACGAGAACCGATGTTAATGTGATCATGCCAGTGAAACCACTTGATGTTAGCAGCTAGCAAGAACGGAAGATTATTATCGCAAAATGAAGACATGTCGATTTACCTTATTCTTGAGAAGACCACGGCTATAGGTTAGGCGGAAAACAATCCGAAGGAAGAGTGTTCCACAAGTCTGCGGTTCCTGGAAAAAAGCTACTGGTATAAGCACCTATGTAATAATAAGATATAAAAATGAATTGATGGAGACCACTAGATCAATGAGTTAAACGAGCTGGGACAAATTTAATGTGGAATGGACCTCCCCGCCAAAAAAAAACAAAACAAAAAACTCCGAAGAACACATTCTATCAATAGTATTTATAGAAAAGAATGAGACTAGCACAACATTATGTTTATGAGATGTTGCAGAGAAGATGTAAGGCAATATATCATATAGAACTTGAACACGGCCAACTGTTGGACAGCTCGCACTGTTAACCGCTGCACTCTCACTGTATTTCGGCAAAATTACAGTCACGTCCTTGACATAAGCTGTACTGCTAGAACTATTACTACTATTGCTGAAAGTAATATTTATCAAAATGCCTGGCACAGCAAACCACAATAAATCATTCCTTATCTGCGGTTTAATATTTCTAATCTTAAAATGAGAGAACGACAGGATGTGAACTGATTAAGCAAGATTATAAAGGATCAACCACTAGAGAGAAGGTCCTTAAAGATGGGAAAGATAGATGTATTAAAATACGTAGGTTAAAAGGGAAAGAGACAGAAAGGGGAGTTCTAAAGTGGGTAAATATGCAAACGGAAAGAGAAAGAAAGAGACAGAGATTGTATGTAAGTATGGGGAGAAATGAAAAAAAAAGAAGCGACTTGGTAAAATTGCAACTTACTAGCGAATTGCACTAAAATGCCGACTGACCTTCGACCGCTGGCGAATAAATATAAACCGCCATTGATTTCAGCAACAAAGCACCTTCTATTAACGTTTTAGTAATGCGGGTTGGAAGCGTCGGTGAGCGACATTAGTTCGCCTAGTGACCCGTAAACACGACGACGACTTCCGCGCTTAGCAACCACATTTACAAGTGGCAACCTAATATTGTCTACTTTGAGTGTAGCTCGAAATTGCGAAACAAGTTCATTGGGAATTTCAAACCACATAAAGAATACTTAGTCTTATTTATTAAAAAAAAAAGAAAGATTTTAATATAAAGAAAATTTCCCTTGGTATTTCCTTTGTAACTAATGCAGCATATATTATCAAAATAAAATCGAGAGATAATTGAATACATATGATAAGTGAGTGCTAAATTACAAATTATTTAAAAACTATATATATATACTATCTATGTAACAACTATATGAAAACTATGTGTTACATAGCTCTAGACGTACCAGAGTTTCATTGCAGTGGATCTGCTTTTTTAAAAGCCGTTTAAAATCCAAAAAAGTCATCAACGGCAGAATCAGCTATAGTATTTTCATTTCCTAAGCCACTGATCATTTTTTTTTAATCTTTAGTGGCTTTTTAAAGATAGATCAACGTCAATGAAATCATGGTGCCACTGTAAAATATGTGACCTATAGTTCTCTGAAAATAATATATAAGAGAGAGAGAGAGAGAGAGAGAGAGAAAGAGAGAGAGAGCGAGAGAGATGCATTGAAATACATACACACACACACACATATATATATGTATATATATATATATATATATATATATATATATATATATATATATATATATATATATACAGAACCATCCAACTGTCTCATTTACGCACTGTTCCGCAGGAAGAGAAAAGATATTTCCCCATAGAGCATCTCTGATGTGATCCTTGATGGCTTGCAAGTTAGCTTTATTGTATTAGCTTGTTGTTTTGAGGAATATCTCTTCAACTTGGGATCGAGAGTTTAGGGTGATGTCTATCATTGTCACAACGTCATCAGCATTCCCAAAAGGGTAATGGGTATTTGCTACATAATCCTCGGGAACTGTGGTCAGAAATCGGTATAGAATTGAGGCTTGGTCTTGACGATCTGGGAGACGGTCGAGAACGCCAGGGAATGCGATATAGAAAAGTTATGTGGGTTATGCTACCAGCTGTGCCTATGTAATTGGAGAAACGAAGCCAATTACTGCGGTGAATATTAAATCATCAAATGCATGTACTTGGGTGCCTGTGTCTAGGGAGAATGCTGCATCTATGCTGTCAGAGACGTGATTAATTAGAGTACAATCCTGGGTCAATAAAAAGCGCTAGATGATATATAAGTAACTAATGTTACGTTGTAAAGCACATGAAGGTCTGGTCGATTTTAGTTTAGGCAATCGTCCTAATGTTTTGAGGAATATCTCTTCAACTTGGGATCGAGAGTTTAGGGTGATATCTATTTTTGTCACAGCGTCATCAGCATTCTCAATATATATTAGTTGATTTTACCAGCTCTTTATCGATTCCAAATTCACTACTTGACTTGATTATTTTATTCATTAATTTCTTGGAACTTTCGTATTTTTTATGTAAATAAATAAAAATGGAATTTCTTCATATAAATCTACGGGGGGCGTGCAATAAGTAATGCCCCTGACCCACTTCCCATAGCAGTAGAGCAACGAAACTTAGCACAGTTATTAGTCTTTCTCTACATAGGAACCACCGAGAGTTATGCATTTCTCCCATCATTTGATGCAGCTCTGGAGACCATTTTTGTAGAACATCCCAGGTTGGTCCTCCAACCACGATGTGACTTCAGAAAGCAAGAATGCATCATCTGGGAAACGCTTTCTTTTCAAAAACAACTTCATGGCTGGGACAAGGTGAAAGTCAGAGGGTGCAGGAGGGGGGTACCTTTGCTGATCTTGCCCCGCCTCTTGATTTTGATAGCTTCCCTTAATTTCCTCAAAAGTGAAGCGCAATAGGCTCGTGTAATTGTGGCACCCTTTGCCAGGAAACCTGTCATCACTACTCCGTCCTGGTCCCAGAAGACTGTGAGCATGACCTTGCCAGCGGAGGGCTGCACCTTTGCCTTCTTTGGAGCTGGTGAGTCCAAGTGCTTCCGCTGCATTGACTGGGCTTTGGTCTCTGGATCATAGTGATGGACCCAGGTTTCCTCCTGTGTAATTAGTCTTTTGAAAAACTTTGACTCATCTTCTTGGCACATCTCCATATTCATCCTCGAGCATTCGACGCGTTCTCGCTTCTGGAATGGTGTGAGCAACCTGGGAATCCATCTGGCAGACACCTTATGCATATGCAAATGGTCATGAATGATAGTTTCCACAGACCCTGTACTAATCTTGACATCTTGGGCTATTTGGCGAATAGTAATGCGCCGATCTTCCAAAATGGCAGCCTCAACTTGACGGACAGATGCCTCATCACTGGCAGAAGGGGACGGCCAGGTCTGGGAGCTGTTTCCACAGACTTACGGCCATGTTTGAATTCACGATGCTAGCGTTTTACAAGGTCATATGATGGGGCATTATCACCATAAGTTTCTTTCATTTCATCAAAAGTCTCCTGTGGTGTGCGACCTTTCAAATACAAAAAAAACCGGATCACTGCTTGACATTCAACAGGTTCCATTTCACATCTGACTCAGTTCAAACACCTGTAAAACAGAAACCACAATTAGTTCCGAGCTGTAATTTGCCACATAACCCGTAGAGATATAAATCATTGCATATACAACATTTCAGCTAGATCAGACAAGTGGGAGTGGTTCAGGGGCATTACTTATTGCACGCCCCTCGTATAAATATTAAAATAAGTTTGTAAAATAATGAATAGAAAAACTAAATAAATTCGCCTGAGCGATAGTACGTATTTTTATAGACAATAAGGAAGAATATTTAGCATCTTTAACGCGTGGTAGAAGGAGAGAGTGTAAGAGAAAGGTACATAAGCGAAAGTATGTGTGTGTGAGAGAGAGAGAAGGAGAGTGCGAGAGAGAGAGAGAGAGAAAGAGAGGGAGAGGGAGGGTATGAGATAGAGTGAGAAAGAGAGCAGTCATCTTATTCCCCCTTCTATGTTTTTTTGAGACAAGCTTATTTTTAAGATTGTGAACATGAAAAAGAGAAGAAATCACAAAAAGCCCTTTTCTACGACATTAATTTCGGATATTAAAACCAACATTGTGACTGTACCATTTTCACCTAATACTAGCGTGTTTTCATATATTTAATATAAAAAATATTACATTATTTAAAAAAAGTATTCTTTTCGAAAGTCGATTTTCCACGAAAGCACTCACTTCACTTGAGCGTTTGGGCTCTTTTAAAACAATAAAACAGAAAATTTTGCGTCGCTAGAAACGGGTGAGAAGCAGAGTTTATAAGAGAAAAAACAAGGATAAGAAACAGAAAACAGGGAATGAGAGGAGAGAGAGAGAGAGAAAGAGAGAGAGAGTGTGAGAGAGAGTAGCCCATTTCTCTTTATTTAGCCCTTTTTTATATAAATGTACAGGCGGTCCAAAAAGTCACTGAAGGATTAAGAACCTAAGTAGATTCTATATTTTTGATAATATATTTCTGTAATTTTAATACAATCTGACTAAGACATTGTGAGATTTAAAAAAACAAAATTCAAACAATTTTGTTTGATAAAAAACTAGACTGGGTGCCCAGCAATGCCTGGATGTTTGTAGGTGTGTGTTGAGCAACAAAAACAAAAGTGGTAATAGACAGGCAGGCTCGAACCCGTATCACGAAGGAAGAAAAGAATGAAAAGAAATCTGACTGCTTGCCGTTGCGTCCATCGCCAAACCGGAAGTGGCGAATATTTAAATTAAGGCTAGTCAATCGAAAAGAGGTGACGACTTTCGAAAATATCGGCGAAAAAAGCGAACCCTCTTTGTAGAAAAGTGCTTAGTTGAGGATGAAGGAATTTATGTTTGTAGCTAATTTTCCGATACTTTTCGTCCAAAAGATCGTGCTTCAAAACGATACAAATTTCATGAAAATCCGTCGCCTCGGTCGAAAGTTTTAGGCAGATATGCATGCATACGTACATACATGATGATTGCAACGTCTTGTCAGACGAGTGCCACTCCCTCAGACATTTAAAATCCATGAGCCCAAATGTCTGAGGGAGTATCTATACAAATATGATGTTAAAGAGTCTTAGCTTTGTACGACAGCTAAGTCTCTCTCTCGGTTCAAAATGTTGAGATCCAGCAACAAGCAAGCGCAAGATAGCCAGCAACAAATTAAACTGCAGACCAGCTTAATGCGGGTACTGGTCTTCCGCTTTATGGTTCTTTAAATCAGAGATTTGCTTCTCCTAGAAAGGTTGCCTTCACCACGGCTTAGGGGAGCCCTCTCCACCCCAATACACATATACACACACACAAATATACACGGTGCTAGTTGGCCGTTGACCCAGTAAAAGAGTTCATTCGCCCTTTGGAAGGTCTTGTTTTTAATCCTTCAGGGAGACTAGCCGCCCTCCTCACCAAACAAGTCTGGTGGGGGAACCAGTTTAGTCGCCGGTGGCCCGACCATGATGCAGGTAGTACTGGGTTACATGGTACCAGTAGCATATGACATGACCTGACATAACGTACATACATACATACATGCATACATACGTACATACATACATACATGCATACATACATACATACGTACATACATACATGCATACATACATACATACATATACATACATGCATGCAGACATACATACATGCATACATACATACATACATACATGCATACATACGTACATACATACATACATGCATACATACATGCATACATACGTACATACATACATACATGCATACATACATACATACATGCATACATACATACATGCATACATACATACATACATACATGCATGCAGACATACATACATGCATGCATACATACATACATACATGCATGCAGACATACATACATGCATGCAGACATACATACATGCATGCATACATACATACATACATACATACATGCATGCAGACATACATTTAAACAGACCGGTGAGATTTATATTATAAATGTCTTTTAAATGTTGCCCATTTTTAGTTAGGCATATTTGTGCTCTTTCCAAAACATTATTCATAACAGATTGCAGAATCCCTGGATTGCTATTTAACTCCCTTATTTAGTTCCTGATGTTTTCCTTTAATTATTGTATGGTTTTGGGTTTGTTAACATAGACTTTTTCTTTAAGATATTCTCACAAGAAAAAATCGGTGCTAGTAAAGTTTGGGGAACGTGGTGGCCATTTGACATTGCCATAGCGAGAGATAATAAGTGAAAATAATTGACCCCTGATTTTGACAAAAAATTTGCGTGCGTTGTTCAATGCTATACTTATCCACCATCAATCTCCAACATATTGACTGTAAAATATCTGAAATAAAGAAAAAAATAATCATTAATGGTAAAATGACAAAGATTTTCAAATCTTCTGTAACTATATATATATATATATATATATATATATATATCGGAAATTACTCTACATAACGTACGTTCAAGTTACTGACGTTAACATACATACATGATGATTGCAACGTCTTGTCAGACGAATGCCACTCCCTAAGACATTTAAAATCCATGAGCCCAAATGCCTGAGGGAGTATCTATACAAAAATGATATTACAGAGTCTTAGCTTTGTACGACAGCTAAGTCTCTCTCTCGGTTCAAAATGCTGAGATCCAGCAACAAGCAAGCGCAAGATAGCCAGCAACAAATTAAACTGCAGACCAGCTTAATGCGGGTACTGGTCTTCCGCTTTATGGTTCTTTAAATCAGAGATTTGCTTCTCCTAGAAATGTTGCCTTCACCACGGCTTGGGGGAGTCCTCTCCACCCCAATACACACACACAAATATACATGGTGTTAGTTGGCCGTTGACCCAGAAAAAGAGTTCATTCGCCCTTTGGAAGGTCTTGTTTTTAATCCTTCAGGGAGACTAGCCGCCCTCCTCACCAAATAAGTCTGGTGGGGGAACCATTTTAGTCGCTGGTAACCCGACCATGATGCAGGTAGTACTGGGTTACATGGTACCAGTAGCATATGACATGACCTGACATACATGCATACATACATACATACATACATACATGCACACACACACACACACACACACACACACACACATATATATATATATATATATATATATGTGTGTGTGTGTGTGTGTGTGTGTGTGTATGTATGTATATTAACGTCAGTAACTTGAACGTACGTTATGTAGAGTAATTTCCGCTAGTTTTGCAATCCAATTTATTATGATTATTGGGAACCGTTTTAGATACTCATATCAAGCTCCTTTCAGCCGATATTTACCTGTTTTATAACCGAAAGTGGAATCATGTAGATGCTCTACGAATCCACGTTTAACTCTCGTTTTGTGAATGACCTAAATACAAATAAATAAAATCAAAACAAAGTTTTTTTATGCCCGTTTAATGTTTTAGATTCCACCCCATCAAAAAAAAAAAAAAAAAAAAAGAAAAGAGGAACGAAAAAAGGGAAGAGGAATAAAAAGAAAGAGAAAGAAAAAAAAAAGGAAAAAGAAAAGGAAGTGGAAAATATATATTTGTGTGTATGTGTAGTGTGGTGTGCGTGCATCGTTCGTGTTGATATGCATCGCGCTGTAGACTATTAGCTTTACATGAAAATAAATGTGAATATATATAATATAAAGGAATCTATTTTGCTGATTAGATCACGCCTGGGAAGACGGTGATGTGACATTCATAGTTTTTGAGGTCAGAACACAACTCTACCTTGATACTGATTTCAAAAGCTGAGAACTTAACAGATGCACCCTAAAGTAACAAGTCATTTCTAAACTAGCGCTAACAAGGAAAACAACGCGCACTTTGCGTGGGAAACATCAGCGCGTACATTCTTTTGTTTTTATGAACTGGGTGGACTGAATTGCTAGAGAAATATACCTCCCCTGATAATAAATATGAACTCACCATTTTTAGTAAACATTTCTTCCGTTACGTTTCTGAATTTTGTGGATAAGGATTGATTAATCGTATTTTATGAGTGGGCTACTGTTCTCATATTCTTATATTCTTATATTTTTATATTCGTATTTTATGGGTGGACTACTGTTCTCATATTCTTATATTCTTATATTCTTATATTCGTATTTTATGGGTGGAGTACTGTTCTCATATTCTTCTATTCTCGTGTCTTGTAGAGATTTGCGTGTTCGACAGAAAGATTTCCGAGTTCGATAGAAAAAGTTTCGAGTTTCTTCTGTTATTTTTAATTTACATACAAAATAAAACAAGCATAGATCTGGCAAAAGACATATTTAATGTGACAAAGTCTTCTCAGGATTTGTACTTATGATTGTTTCTTAGCTCGTAATATAATAATAGGAAGCAAGAATGACGAGGTTTTCGAAAGTAAATGGTTATATATATAAAATGTATATTTTTTTAAAAAGTACTTTACAAATAAATATATAAATAAAAATCTTAATGTTCGTTTTTGACTAACAAGAAATCTAAAAAAAAAACAAAAAAACTACTGGACGAAGTCTTTAATTATTACATTCTACTAAATTTTTATTTAATAATTTTGCTTTTAGTTGTAACGAATGATCATATTTATTACATGAGAATTATCACAGGGCCCGTGAGTGCATTTCTTCAGTTTTTCCCCTAAAAATGTACAAAATTTTATTTTCGTTACTATCTTTCAATTTACTTGACTGACCACGCATTTTAATCCCTTAATCTTCTATGTGGATTTCAACGATAAAACAGTTAACTTTCATGTAAATAACAAAAAAAAATGGCTTAATTTATTGTTTTAACGTTTCTGCCCATTTAAAAGGCCCACCAGGCAATTTTCCACATTAATTTCGGACACTAAAACCAACGACTTTGCTCTAGCATTTTAAACTGATACTAGCGTGTTTTCATATATTTGATATAAAAAATATTACAATATTTAAAAAAATATTCTTTTCGAAAGTCGATTTTACGCGAAAGTACCCAAAGTGCCAGACTTTTCTATTCAGCGTTAAAACCTTGTTTTTCTCTCCTTATTTTTTAAACTACCTTTTTTATTCGCACGTATGAAAATTATATCAGAAACAAGTCTCCCTTTGTTCCTGCTAATGTACCCAACACCGAGGGATGTAATTTCGTAGAACGTTATAATTAAAAAGTGATTCCCGATATTAAAAGTCATAAACAATAAAATTAGAAATTTATATAAAATGTTCCATATATGGAACTGGCCTACCTGTTTTAGTTTTCAATTAATAACCAATGTGCCTACATTTTATACTTTACAGAAAAATGTAATACTTTATATTTTGAATAAACATTTTTTTTTTACAATGATTTGAATCTGTTATTTTTGAAATTATAACAACATATTACTTTGTAAAATATTTACTGATTTCTTTATATCTTTTAAAAAATAGAATAAAACGTTCTGTGTATCACAGAAAAAACATACCTTCGGCATTATTTTACAAATCTGAATGACATCCGTGTGGTTTAAAGGACGATTGCCTAAACTAAAATCGACCAGACCTTCATGTGCTTTACAACGTAACATTAGTTACTTATATATCATCTAGCGCTTTTTATTGACCCAGGATTGTACTCTAATTAATCACGTCTCTGACAGCATAGATGCAGCATTCTCCCTAGACACAAGCACCCAAGTACATGCATTTGATGATTTAATATTCACCGCAGTAATTGGCTTCGTTTCTCCAATTACATAGGCACAGCTGATAGCATGACCCACATAACTTTTCTATATCGCATTCCCTAGCGTTCTCGACCGTCTCCCAGATCGTCAAGACCAAGCCTCAATTCTATACCGATTTCTGACCACAATTCCCGAGGATTATGTAGCAAATATCCATTACCTTTTTGAGAATGCTGATGACGTTGTGACAATGATAGACATCACCCTAAACTCTCGATCCTACGTTGAAGAGACATTCCTCAAAACAACAAGCTAATACAATAAAAGACAGCCTGTATATCACAAGTCCAGTACAAATAGATAAACGTTTATAGAAGATTGAAGTACTTGTAAGAAAGGACTAGTCACAACTAAGAGAGAATATACTGGAACCACCAGAAAATGCATTGAAACGCAGAAATTAGGTGCTCGTGATTTCTGGATAATCTATAACTGTGTAGTAAATAACGGGCAATCAACAATTCCCCCACTACGGAACAATCTTGAGGTTGTTTGCACGGCAACCGGGAAGGCTAATCTTGCCCGTCGATTTGCTTATACCTCTAACTTTGGACTCAGCAAACCGCTCCCCCCCCAGATTTTTCTTTTGCGGACAAAAACCACACCAAATAATCTGAAAATCACTCCTTCTTCTATGTTATACACCAAAACGTCAATTTGGTGTCCCTCTATGATAACTCTAGTGAGAACTTCAATGATAACACTATGTAACACATGCAATGGTTAAAACAATGGAGGCTAGTGCAGTAGCCTTAGATATATCTAAGGCCTTTTACAGGGCATGCACGATGGTCTTCTCATGAAAATAAAATCATATAGTATAACTGGACGAATACTTAACATTATCTTTAATAAGAAAAGAATTCAGGTTGTCCTCGATGGTCGGACGTCAAAACAACATGATATAAATGTGAGTGTGCCTCAGGGATCGACCGTTGGACCTTTATAATTCCTGATATTCATAAATGACTTCCCTGATAAAATTGTCTCCGAGATGGGTATATTTGTTGACGACACTTCACTCTATAACAGACACGAGAAGAAAACGAATGAACACTTATCAAAGGCGATGGAAATCCTGGCAGGACACCTCCAGTTTGCTGTGGAATGTGGACATTTATTGCACCAAATTGTTCCTTCTGTATTAGCCCTGGAGATGCACTGGAATCTGATAGCAAACCTTAGCTATTGGTTTTTCCTTGCATGTATTTTCCTTCTTGTGATCTTAGGTTGAAGTTAATTTTGTATTAATTGTCTTAGCATCTTCGCTTTGATCGACTTTCAAATGGATATCTTTTACAATTGGTATATTTCGTCCCTGATATACCTATCGCTAATTTCTTATCTGTTACCTATCACCGCTTCTCTTCTTCTGATGAGAATCATTAGGCTTCAAAATACCTAGGTATAAAAAGCATCTCTATTCGTTAGGATGTAATTCCCTAAAGATAAATAGCATCTGCGAGGTGTCTTCAATAGGTTTTCAGACTTTTTTTTTGTACAGGCATTTAAATTTGTTATAGACTCTTGAAAATTCAGTATGTTATTGCTATAAATTTAATAAGATGACTATCCAATTTTTATGATTTCACGTTCCAATGAACAGTACGGCAGAAATTGGAATACACCCTACTAAAGCCTGATTATCACAGTTGGTGAATTTACAAAATGTAATACGGACGTGCGGACATTTTAAAAGAACGATGTGCAATATAATTCTTGTTAAAGTTGGTCAAAATGCCACAGAAACGTATGGAATGCTTCAGACTGCTTTTGGACCATCTTGCATGAATTGAGCATCAGTTTTTTTGTGGCATAAAAGATTCGAGGAAGGAAAGAGTCTGTGAGGGATAATGAGAGGCGTGGAAGGAGTAGGGAAGTAAGAACATGGATAAGAACCGTCGAGTATCTATAGAGACGTTAAGTTCACAGTTTGATGTCAGTGTGGTAACTGTTCATACAATCATTCGCGAGGAACTGAAGATGTGGTAGCTTTGCGCGAATGCACCAGACCACAACTGCATAATTATCACAGACTATTTGACTAAAATGTGCATGAAAACAGTTCATCACTCTTTCAATAGTCTAGACCTTGCTCCCTGTGGCTTTTGCTTATTCCTTAAGCTCAAGGTAAACCTTAGAGATTGTCGTTATGAGACAATATAGGAGATAAAAGAGGCTGTGACAATGGCCATTGAAACACTCACACAAGAAGACTTCCATGGGGTCCTCTAGAACTAATTTGAATGGTACAACAAGTGCGTTGCAGCCGGAGGAGATTACTTCGAAGAAGATTAGAGTTCCATGTGTATACTATCAATAAAAGTGCCCATACCAAAAATGTCTGGAAACATATTGAAGACACCTCGTATATCCCTTATGATGTAATTTCCTTATTGAAAGGATGAATAAAATTACATGCAATAGTATATATGTTTGTATTGTCGATTTTTCCTTTTTCCTTTTCTATCTAAGCTTCACCCTGCATGTCGAGGTTTTTATTATTCCGAGAATTTTCCATTTAAAAACTCTCCTAATTCTTCTTGATATATATATATATATATATATATATATATATATATATATATATGTGTGTGTGTGTGTGTGTGTGTGTGTGTGTGTGTGTGCGTCGGTTTATGCTGAAAAGAAATCAATAATTTGCTCAATCGCAAAAGAAAACGTTTATTTAAAATTTAAATTTATTTAATAGTATACATTACGTATTCTAGAGACGTACCATTGTTTCATTGACATATAAAGACATTTACCGTACAGAAAAGGCCCTTGCTTATTAGCTCTAGAGATGCTCTTGAACCTGCCAGCCAACCTTCGCTGAATATTTGTTTTTCCTTGCATGTGTTTTCCTTCTTGTGACCTTATGTTGACGTTAATTTTGTATTCATTTTACTAGTATCTTCTTATTATAATTTTTACAATGGATGTCTCTTATTCTAGCAAGAATTATTCCCTTTCAGCTACAACCAACCTTTGTCTACTGTGGTGACGATTCCTGTTAGCATTTTTCTTGTTTTATTTTTTCTTTAAATCCAAATCGATTTTTAACTTAAGGAATTTTTTTCAATATTTTTTCCTGTTGCGCATATTCTCATATGGAAATATACCACCTCCCATCTGTTGTCTTCACAATCTATAATTAACTTTCTTGATCTATACCTTTTTATTGTTCATCTAGGTTAAAGCCGCATTAAGAGGGTTCTATTTTCATATATCTCTCGCCATGATTCATCGGGGTAGAATAGGCATTAACATTCATGGATAAAATTCAATAGCATCAAGACATAAATCTGTCATAATGAATCGCCGTTCAAACATTTCTTCCACATCTATTCACGCAGCGATTTTCTTTTCCTTATTTTGTTATATACATGATTATCGACATTCACGCAATCATAAATTCGCACTGAACGCAAATTTAATGCCACAGCTAATTAAGTCCCCTTTCTTTTATCGCCACTAACTTATTTGGTACTTGTTTATTAAACCAAACCGACAGCATAGCAGCTAATTATATAAATTTTTTTTTTCCCTATTATTGTTCTTCGTTTTATGCTTCTGACCAGGCATGAGACGTTTATTCCAATGCTGGCTTTCTCAAGACCATAATATATATATATATATATATATATATATATATATATATATATATATATATATACTAACAGGGGTGCCCGGCGTTGCTCGGGTGTTTGGAGGTGTATGCTGTGCAAAAAAAGCAAAAAAACAAAAAAAAATGGTTAATTTTTTAAAACTTTGACCCCTATTATGACCCTTTAAAATTTATTGTTTCGTGGTTCAAATCACTTTATTAAGTTAGATCCAGGTTCAAGAAACCTATATCTAAAATTTCAAGTGTCTAGACCCAAAATTGTCGGAGGAGTTTGGTAGAGTTCTTAAAGGTCAAATCGTTGAAATTTGACCCCTTAACAGCCAAATATCTGGCTGACACCCGTCACATCGATTTTCCCAAATCTCAGTACCCGGTATTTCAAATTTTGAGTCTATAGACTAAAAATTGACAGAGTTATTGCGTAGGGAAATGTACACAGACAGACAGACACACAGACACAAAGACTGACAGACAGACAGACAGACACGTTCACTTTTATATATATATATATATAATGTAAACTCTCAATCTTATTCACATGTATCTTGTCAAATATGATGATGGTGATTGCAACTTCTTGTCAGACGAGTACCACTCCCTCAGACATTTAAAATCCATATGCCCAAATTCCTGAGGGAGTATCTATACAAATATGATGTTACAGAGTCTTAGCTTTGTACGACAGCTAAGTCTCTCTCTCGGTTCAAAATGTTGAGATCCAGCAACAAGCAAGAGCAAGATAGCCAGCAACAAATTAAACTGCAGACCAGCTTAATGCGGGTACTGATCTTCCGCTTTATGGTTTTTTAAATCAGAGATTTGCTTCTCCTAGAAAGGTTGCCTTCACCACGGCTTAGGGGAGCCCTCTCCACCCCGATACACATATACGCACACACAAATATCCATGGTGCTAGTTGGCCATTGACCCAGAAAAAGAGTTCATTCGCCTTTGTCAAATATACATACATACATACATACATACATACATGCATACATAATTATATGTATATATATTGCCATTTACAATTGTTGACAGTGTATGTTTCGTAGCGGAAAATCGATCACTTTATTATATCAATTAGTCAATCTCTCTCTCTCTCTCTCTCTCTCTCTATATATATATATATATATATATATATATATATATATATATATATATATATATATATATAATTCTAATCTTATAAATACAAGACTAATAAATTTTAAATATATCCAGTTTTAATTTGGAAATTGATAAGTCACACAGGTAAGAAACTCATTTTTATAGCATGAAAAGGTTAGATAATGCAGTGGAACTCTCTGCCGCTTGCCTGTTTCCCACCTGACTACAACTTGGACGTCTTCAAGTCCAACATAAACAAACTCTTGACAAACCGCCCCCTTTAATAAGACACTCTATCAAAACCCCCAATACTAATGATTACTACAATAATATTGATTACTATACACGCAATAACCCTTATCCCTGAGTTGCCTTCAGGCCTTGATAAGTGGTGACCCCTATGTAAAAAAAAAAGAATAGGAAATTGGATCAAATGTTTGTAACATGTTTTCTTCCTCAGAATTAGGGAGGTGGTGTTTGATCAACATTGCGCGGGAGCCATGATGTAATATACTGTTTTGTTTTTAAATCCCCGAAACAGTGTTTCATGGTAAACAACTGATGATCCCTTAAAAATAAATTATTAGTACTTTGTAAATTCGAGAGCGAGTCGATGCAGTGATTGCAGGTGATTAAATGACTTACTGACTAGATAGTTTTCTAACGAATGATAAAAAATATTTTTTGTATAGTTTTAAATGTTAAAAACTTCAAAGACTATATATATATATATATATATATATATATATATATATATATATATTTAAATAAAATGGGTTAAGAAATTCCAACGAAAGAAAGATGTATATTTAAATAAGGGAGTAGTCACAAACAATGTGCATTTTTTAACAATATTTTATTATTCCGTGTCTTGGTTTTTCATTGAGAATTATGTTTTGATCATTGTAATAATGTTTTAAGCCATTGAAATAATAAAAAAAGGATCTAAATTGCACCTCCAGAAATGTAGTATATGCACTAAGATGCACAACATGCAACAAATCCTACATAGGCGCCACCAAAAATTTCAGTAATAGAGTGGCCTTACATAAGAGCAACATCAAAATTGCAGATAACAGACACCTCTATGTTTCAAAACACGTACACACATGCAGTGGAAACAGCTTCAAAATAATACCAATCTTCCAAACAGACAATTATTTTTATTTACTTACACAGGAAAAAAAACTTCATCACCAGATTCACTCCTGAACTGAACAGAGCCTAATACCATCACACAAAAACATGAAATGCAAGGTACACTGGCATGCACATCCATACACATACACATATACACACCCACACATAAATCAGAACCGACACATTAAAACACACACACGTGCGCGCATACAATCACACACAGACATAACACCTCTATCTCTAATACAACACACTGAACAATACCAACCCTACTTAACCTCGAAACCAACAACACTAGGAAACACCTAGAACCATAGCATAATATCTGTTCCAACACCTCGCCCCCTCCTCAGTCAGTGGAGGAGAACCTCCTCATGACTGAAACAACTATCATCCCTTCTATCATCCCCTTCACATACCTATACCCCCTCCAAATGCCCCCTCTGTGGAACAAAATCTCCCCCCACACTAGGAACCGATCCTAAGTCTGGCAACACCCACATGGGGAGACAAATAAATAGAAACATTAAAAAATCCCCTATACATATTTTAAATACACCCCTCTTTCTAAACAAACATAATATAAGGAATACCCGAAAAGACTAAAACGATAAATCACAATACTAAAATCCAAGAATCCAAAAAATAAATATCAAAATAGAATGAAAGCACCCCTACCCTTATTTCAGAAGAGCTGGCCCCCCTCCTCACACATACACATTAATAACGACCTCGGATCACAGTCACCTTCCTAAGGAAGAAAATAACCTCATAATACTATAAAACAGGATACACATTCTCAAACCAATAAAAGCAAACACACACACACACACACACACACACACACACACACACACACACACACACACACACACACACACACACACACCCTACCCCACCCTAAAGGAAAAGAAAAAAAAACATTAGCAGAAAGAGAGAGTGACTACAGCCAGGTCAGCAGCCTGGACAAGCCCAATAAAATAGTAATAAAAATTGAACATGCCAATGAATAATAAACACTTACAAGTCTCCACCCCTTGGAAACACTTAAAATGAACTACAAAAATCACCATTTTTACATCTCCAACACATTTGAAAATAATTTCTGACAGGGACGCTTCACAGATCGTCTGAAACGCACGTAAAAACGATTTCAATGACTTAAAAACATTATTACAATGATCAAAACATAATTCTCAATGAAAAACCAAGACACGGAATAATAAAATAATGTTAAAAAATACATATTGTTTGTGACTACTCCCTTATTTAAATATATATATATATATATATATATATATATAAATGTATATATATATATAATTTAAAGGAGATTAGAACAATAGTCTAAAGAGCTGAGTGTATTTTAATGTAACAGTGAAATTACTAGTTTAATTAAAATACAGGAAAGAGAAAGTGCTCGTTGTAATTTAGATATATAATAAGCTCGATAGTTAAATGTCCTAGAGCTAATTCAATATTAAGTAATGTGATTGATAATTTAAAATTTAAAAATCAAATTATAATTAAATTAAAAATCCGTTTCATAAGAAGGAACAACAACAACATCAATTATCTCTACGATCGTTTCGGAAAACAATGCTTTTTATTGTGGTATGCATCAAGTTACGTACAATAATTACATATAGTTTTTTAATAAGCAAGGTCTCCTCGTTGGTTTAAATTTAATAAATATAAACCACCTTAAATCATTAAAAATTACTTATTAGTAAAAATAGATTACAATTTTTTTTAAATAAATTAAGTTAGACTAATTATCTCCCTTACACCCTTCAAATAAATAAAGTAAAGAAAACATGACAATTATCTCCCCTTACAATATGTAATTGCACAAGCAACATTCTAAATATAAACCGTAGCGTCTTTAAATAAAAAAATACGCTAACGGAAATAATTTATTACACGGGCGTCCCCCCCCATTTTAAAACTCATCATTCAATAAGATAAAAAGCTATAGCAAACATCTAAATGAGTATTTTAACCATAGTTCCTGATTTCAAAAAGGGAAAAATTAAAAGGTAAATATCTATATATATTTTTAAACCAAACTTATAATGTAAATTCAAATCTATATTTTTCTCTATTTATTTCTATCTCTAATGAGCTCAAGTCGATTGGAAAGCCAAACAGCAGCAGAATGTAGTCCTAAAACCATCAGAAGGCATCTGAAAATGAAGGGTTTCAATCATTTAAAGCGACTGCAGAAAATACGTCTACTTGAACAGTACAAAACCTATTAAATATGCCGCCCAAGTCTGGTATTTGACTTGGATGAAGAGAAGTGGGAAAATATAATTTTCTCCGATGAGAAAAAGTTTAATCTAGATAGTCCAGATTGATTTCAACACTATTGACATGATAAAAATTTGCCCAAAAAGACTTTTTCAACTCGGCATAGTGGAAAAGGGTCCTTTTTTTTACATAGGCATCACCACATTATCAAGGCCCAGAGGCCACTCAAGGATAAGGGTTAAAGAGTGTACAGTAGAAATTGGACAATATAGTAATCATTAGTAATGAAAATTTGGTAAATTTGATAACTTATATGGAACGGCTCATCAAGAACTTATTTACTTTAGACTTGAAGACAACCATATTGTAGTCAGCCGGAAAGCAGGAAAACGGAAGACAATTCAACAGGCGTGCAGTTCTAGGAAAGAAGCTTTGTTCATGGAATCTACGTTTAGGTTTAGGCACAGATAAGGAGTGGGGGAAATTATTGATAGTGTTTACAGCTAGACGAGTGTTTCTTGTGAAAGTTTGGCGAGGGGGGACCATAGATTGAACTCAGTTGAACACTTTCCATGAAAATAACGATACATCAGAGACAAACTCGCAACATCTCTTCTGTGAGATAGAGGTTGCAAGGAGGCGAAAAGGACATCTCCTACGAGGCTACGAAGTCTATTTTGAACTCTATCAAGGCAAGACAAGTCCTTTCTAGCAGCTCCTGCTCAGATGTGGCAACAGTATTCCATCCTTGGACGTACCTGGCTCTTATATAGATAGAGAATAGCATCAGCAGTGAGATATCTACCGGATCGATAGAAAGATCCCACCATTTTTCCAGCGGCCTTGGCAACAGATTTGATATACGTGTTCCATTTAAGATCAGGAGTAATGGTCAAGCCCAGAAGCTTGTCAAAACTTGAGGCCTCCTGAAGACGAGAGCCATTCATTTCAATTGATGACAAATATGGATTAGAATGTTGATGATGTAAAGAGAGAAGCTTGGTTTTAGATGCATTAAAAGTAACCAGCCACTCCTTTCCCCATTGTACTACGTGCTCAAGATCAGAGGAGAGAGAATTGGAGAGAACTTGGTCGTTTACTGTCTTAGATGTGCTACCATAAATGGTAGTGTCGTCAGCATAAATGTCTACAAATGATGTAAGGATATGATTTGGAAGATCATTAATGTAGATCAGGAAAAGAGTTGGGCCCAGGATGGATCCCTGAGGGACACCGGCATTAATACTGTGAGCTTCTGATTTTTGCCCCTCAACTACTACTCTTATGAACCTATCAGAAAGAAATGATTTAATAATTGAGAAGACTTTTCCAGCTATACCATAGCTAGCGATCTTATGAAGTAAACCTTTATGCCATACCCTATCAAAGGCTTTAGATATGTCAAGAGCAATTGCCCTAGAAAGATTGCCACCGTCGAGAGATTTGATAATCCTATGCGATATAACTGTAAGGACATCTGCTGTAGATCTAGCAGAACGGAAACCATGTTGAGTGTCACTAAGAAGGTTATTTTTGTTGAGATGTTTGATTACTTCTGTATTTAACACAGATTCTAGCAACTTACTCATGACGCACAGGAGACTTATTGGCCTGTACTGAGAGGGGGATGAGCGATCACCTGAATTCTTAAATACAGGGCATATTGATGAGATTTTCCAGGGAGATGAGAAACTATTCTCCTTAAGACAACGTTTAAACAGTTTTGTAAGTATGGGCGCTAGTTCAGGTTGAAGTTTTTTGAGTACTATAATTGGAATACCGTCAGGGCCAGTTGCTTTACTCGAATCAAGGTTTTTGATTAGCTTCGCAACATCACGTACAGATATACATATATCACATAGCGTGTTTTCTGATACAGGAGGAAATATTGGGGTTGGCGGTCTTGGTCGCAAAGGGTAGAATTAGCTGCAAAGTTCTTGACAAAGAGTTTGGCTTTGTCTGATGCTGACGAGATTACCTCAGGTCCATTGATAATAGTTGGGATGGAGCACACGCTTCTGTTCAGGATTCTGTTTGCTATTTGCCAAAACTGGTGGGAACCAAGCTGCTGCTCAGCTACTTTGGACTTAACAGATTGAGCATACAACTCTCTTGCGTTCCTTATTACTTTCTTACAATGGTTGCTGGCAGTCCTGGAAACGGCTTTAGTTTCCATACATCTATTACGTTTGAAGCAGTGGAAAAAGTGATTTCTGTGCGCAATGGCAGCAGCACATTCTGGAGAGAACCATGGCTGGCTGTTAGGTTTTTGCTGAAACTTTTTAGAGGGTATGAAATGGTCAATACCTACAATTAACCATTCAGTCAGGTCTAATACTATAGAGGACACATCCTTTTTAAACATGGAATGCAGAGGTAGATCAGATATAAATGTACGGAAGCTATCCCAGTCAGCCTTAGTGTATCGATATACTGTACGATGAAGAGGTACGTCTGGGGACTTATTACATTTCATTTTTATCTTAATTGATACAACAGAGTGGTCGGAAGATCCAAGAGGCGACAGAACAGAAACTGAACATAGTTCAGGGCAAGTTGTGAGAAAAAGGTCTAGTAGGCTCGCATACTGGCCGTCATTATCGGGCACACGGGTAGGTTCCTGAACAATCTGAGTGAGGTCATAGGCAATGGAGAAATCATGACAGAACCTCCCCTCATCATCGGTCTTGTTTGAGTGGGTGAACCATTCGACGTTGTGAACATTGAAGTCTCCACATACGTGAATGTTAGCTGAAGGATAAGCAGAAAGGACTTGGTCAATTTTCTCAGATATGCTTTGAAAGATAGTAACTCCTCTGTTGTGGGGGCGATAGAGAGTAAATATAAATGCAGTTGTGTGAGCTAAAGCAACCCGGAAGCACATATAGGGTAAGTTAGGATCTTCCCTGGAGATGTCCCTCCCACATGGAAAGCTATCTTTAATATAGGCACATATTCCATGCCCATGGTGATCTTGGGGGTCAGATTTAGAAGTTAAGTTAGAGTATCCTGTAATTGCAAACTCATCTAGGGAAATAGCCTGTCCAATGCCAGTTTCACTTAAAAATAAAAGGTCTGGTTTAGTCTCCTGTAATTGGGTTTCAACCTCTGGAAGGTTAGAACGAAGACCCCTGATGTTGGAGAAGGAGACATGGT
>NC_136493.1:93294122-93371622 GCF_053919585.1 Euprymna scolopes
CATTCCATGTTTAAATAGGATGTGTCCTCTATAGTGTCAGGCCTGACCGAATGGTTAATTGTAGGCATAGACCGATTCATACCATCCAAAAAATTCCAACAAAAACCTAACAGCCAGCCATGGTTCTCTCCAGAATGTGCTGCTGCCATCGCGCACAGAAATCACGTTTTCCATAGCTACCAATGTAATAGAAGCTCGGAGACTAAAATTGCTTTCAGGACTGTCAGCAACAACTGTAAAAGAGTAATAAAAAATGCAAGAGAGCTATATGCTCAGTTCGTTAAATCCAAAGTAGTTGAGCAGCGGCTTGGTTCCCACCAGTTTTGGCAAATAGCAAACAGGATCCTGAACAGAAGCGTGCGTTCTATCCCAACCATCATCAATCGACCTGAGGTTATCTCGTCAACATCAGACAAGACCAAACTATTTGCCAAGAACTTTGCAGCTAACTCTACCCCATGCGACGAAGGTCATCAACTCCCCGTATTTCCTCCTATAACAGGCAACGCGCTATGCAAAATACAACTATCTGTGCGTGAGATTGCCAAGCTAATCAAGAACCTTAGTTCCAGTAAAGCAACTGGCCCTAACGGCACTTCTTACAAAACTGTTTAAGCGTTGCCTTAAGGAGAAGTGCTTCTCCACACACTGGAAAACCTCATCAGTATGCTCTGTATTTAAGAATTTAGGTTATAAGTCATCTCCCTCTCAGTACAGACCAATAAGTGTCCCGTGTGGCATGAGCAAGTTCCTGGAATCCGTATTAAATAGAGTAGTAGTCAACCACCCCAGCAGAAATAACCTTCTTAGTGACATGCAATATGGTTTCCCTTCTGACAGATCCACAGCAGATGTGCTTACGATTATATCTCATAGGATTAGTGAATCTCTCGACAAAGGCTTCCTGTCTAGGGCAATTTGTCCAGTACATATCAAAGGCCTTTGATAAAGTATGGCATAAGGGCACAAGATTTCCAGCTACGGTATAACTGGAAATGTTTTCTCAATCATTAAATCATTTCTCTCTGATAGGCTCATAAGAGTAGTGCTTGATGGCCAAAAATCAGAGGCCCTCAGTATTAATGGTGGAGTCCCTCAGGAGTCCATGCTGAGCCCAACTCTCTTCCTAACGTACATCAATGATCTCCCTAAACACATATATAAATCATTCGTTGGCATCTATGCTAGTGACACAACTATCTATGGAAACACATCTAAGGCCGTAAATGACAAAGTTCTCTCTAATCCTCTCTCCTCTGATCTTGAGCGCACGCTACAGTGGGGGAAGTCGTGGCTGGTTACTTTTAATGCATCTAAAACCAAGCTCCTATCTTTACATCATCAACGCTCTGATCCCCATCTGGCATCAATTGAAATAGATGGCTCTCGTATAGGGGAGGCTCCATGTTTTGATAAGCTTCTGGGATTGACCTCTACTCCTGACCTGAAACGGAACACGCACATCAAGTCTGTTGCCAAGCTCGCTGGAAAAGTGGTAGGAACCTTCTACCGCTCCAGAAGATATCTCACTACTGATGCAATTCTCTATCTATATAAAAGCCAAGTACGTCCAAGGATGGAATACTGCCGCCACATCTGGGCAGGAGCTGCTAAAAACAGCCTGTCCTGCCTTGACAGAGTATAAAATAGACTTCGTGGCTTAATGGGGGATGCCCTTTTCTCTTTCCTGCAACCTCTCTCCCACAGAGGAGACGTTGTGAGCCTGCTTTTGTTTAATCGTTACTTTTATGGCAAGTGCTCGTCTGAGCTCCAATCCCTGGTCTCCTCTCACCGATCTTTCACGAAAAACACTCGTCTATTGGAACCACTGTCAAAAATTTTCCCCACTGTTTAACTGTGCCAAAACCAAAACTTTCTTAGAAGTGCACGCCAGTGGAACTCTCTTCTGTCTGCCTGTTTCCCACCTGACTACAACCTGGATGTCTTCAAGTTCAACATAAACAAATTTTTGATGAACCTCCCCCTAAAGTAAGACACTTTATCAAATCTCCAATGCTAACGATTACTACGATACTATCCCATTGATTACTATACATGCAATAACCCTTATCCCCGAGTAGCTTCCGGGCCTTTATAAGTGGTGACTTCCATGTAAAAAAAAATGGGTACAATATAATAATCAGTTGAAAATTTGATCTATAATAATAAAAAATAAAATCTACATAATTTACCACCGGGCAACGCCAGGCCGTCTCTTAGTTCTAATGATAAAAGCGCAGGTGCGCTTTGACGTTTCTAACTTTATGCGTCTAGGAAGAGAAAAATAAAGGATAACCGTTTTTGTCCCACTTCTTCCGCATCTTACAGCACGACTGGATATCGTTAGGTTTCAAGTTCTTCCCTTTATTTTATTTCAGCTTCTTTTTTTTTCCTGTATAAGTTTTTATTAACGCTTTCTCTTCGAGTATTTTACCTTTCCTTCTGTTTAGACAAATGTATAAATGGCGGCTTTTTGTGACCACACGATTATTTGCTTTACTTCGTGTTTATGTTTATCCCGCTTTGCTTCCAGATGATAGAAAAATCGTGTTGAAATTGAAAACCAAACAGTTGTTTCTCTGGAGAGCCGAGAGTCAGGCCAAACTTGGTTGTAATTTGTCTTAGAAACTATCTATGGAAGTCAGTAGAAACTATTCTGGTGCTGATTCAGGTTTGGATGGGTAAATTGAGCCTGTTGTTTTTTCTTTTTTTTCTTTTCTCCTTTTTTATGTTTTTCTTGTATCCTCCAAATATATCAGGCGAGAAACGAGGACAACATCATCACGATTACCCTCGCCTGTTCTCCTCCGTAAAAACAGACTGAATGGATTTGTCCTGGTTGTATTTGTTTGGTAAATCTAGTCAGACACGTGTAGAGAGGTAGATTTAAAATACGCATTAGGTGATGTTAACGGTTTTGTTATTTATATACGACTTATTAAATCACGATAAAAATACGACAAGGCATGGCAAATGCCCCATGGTCATTTTCTGTTCATATGATATTTAGGCAGGTCATTCGAGTGACCTGGGACTCTTGTGTCAAAAACAAAAAAAATCAACCGATTTTAATTTGAACGAACTGGTATATTGTTGCGTTTTTTCCACTAAAATCTTTGTAAAAAGTAAGCAACATTTTTTTTTATTTAGAAGAAATATTTAAAAAAAAAAATACAAGTCTACGTGTTCCCTTAAGTTAAAAATGTTTTGTAAAAAATGTACTAAGAAAAAACAAGAAAACAGAAAAAAATTAAATATTTTTCTTTTAACTCGAAGGTATTTTTTCTTTTTGTTTTCTCCATACTTTTAGCCCCTATCCGACATCTTAAAACAAATAAATTTTCGTTCTACGGAGAAATTATCAATCAGAATCGGTTGGAATGCATTAATAGATTTACACAAAGAATTGCCCACACATACACACACGCACATGCATACCCACACGCACACACACATGCACACACACACATACGCGCACACGCTCACACATATGCAAAACACACACACACACGCACACGCACACCCACGCACACACGCGCACACACGAGCACACACACGCACACACGAACACACACACGAACACACACACACGCACACGCAAACACGCGCGCGCACACAAACACACACGCACGCGCGCACACACACGTATACGAGTACACACACATGCACACGCGCGCACACGCACGCTATTCAGGTAAGCTACGAATTTTCCCTTCAGTTGCATTTTTACTTAAAATTTATAATACTTTAAAATTCTTATTTCTCCTTTTCTCTTTCACATCTTTTATTTGCTTTTATATAATTTAATTATTCTTTTCCTTTGTTGCTTCTAGTTGTCATCACTTTTATTCTTCATGACTTCTATTCTTCCTCCTTTCCCCCTAAGCTTCTGTTATTTCTTAAGTTGCGCTCTTTCTATCCATCCACTATTCGTTTCCATGATTCTTTTTTTTTTCTTTAATCAAAAATAAAATACAGTCATTTTTGGATCAGAATGAGAATATGACCAGTTTTATAAATCCCTTGGTACTTTCTTTAGGAAATGAAACAGAAAACGACCAACCATTAGTGATACTCGGTACAATGTGTCTGTAGGCGTTGAACATTATTTTGTAACGTCAGCATATCGCATAACCTTAACTGAAACGGCTTTCTTTTTACCTCAGTCATGGTTATAACCCACCCACTATAAATCATAAAAAGCAAACGAGAGCATACATTTCAAATCTGGAAGTTTCAAAAACTCGTTCAGCGCATGCGCGAATTCAGAACGAACATTTTCCTTATTTAATAGTGGTTTTGATCAATAATCAAGTGTTTCTGCACTTGCAGCTAACAATGTTGAGGGTTAAATACGATACACTATTGTCAAAACTCTCCTAAATTCGACACACTGCTGTCAATGCTTGCTACTGAAAAATCAAATTAGTCGATGAAAAATCTGGCTTCTTATTGGTTCCCCGACAAAAGAAGAGTGGACCTGTAAATTCACTCTTGTCCGTTCGCCCGTTAGTCCGTCTGCACTTTTCTCAATAACTATGACTTGGAAATTTTTGAAATTTTGCACAAGCATTAAACATGATATGAGTAAAAAAGTAACAAAACGAATTTCCGGCAAAACTCCTGTTACCCCCCTCCCCATCTGGGGTGCCTTTCGGGTTAAAATGGCTAAAATTGACATTTTCGTGCTTATTAAAAAAAATTGACGCTTTGGATTTTTAGAAAACTTTCTGCTGTAACTAACTAATTTCTATATAATTTTGTTTGCCTGTATTTCGCGATAACTCTTGGGTGTGCCACAGGGGCTCTTTTAGGGCTAACAAAAACACTCCATCTTGGGGATTGCTTTACTATATTTGTCCAAAATTTTCTGTGTATGTCTATTTAGTAGTTTTGCGTGATACTGAACTCAAATTTAAATATGTTAAGGCCTTGGGGACTGTTTGCCTAAGTGGGGGAGGGACAAATGATGGACTTCGTCATTTCTATTTTTTGCATGGTGCAGAACTCAAATTTACATAAGTTAAGGCCTAAAACTGCACCGTTTGTTTATTTTCACCAGAATTTCTCCCCTGGGGACATTTTGGGCTAAATGGGGGGGGGGGGCAAATGTTGAATTTAGTCATTTTTATGCCTAGTTCATAAACGAGGCACCTCAAAGATTTACCACAGAATTAACTTCCCCTATATGTAACACAATGTAACTTTATTATCTGTATATCTATAAAAGTGAAAGTGTCTGTGTGTGTGTCAGTGTTTATACATTTCCCTACCAAACTACTCTGTCAATTTTAAGTGTACAGACTCAAGATTTGACATAAGGGGTATTGAGATTTGGGAAAATATTTTTAATCGGTTTTCAACCTGAATTTCGCTGTCAAGGGGGCAAAATTCAACGATTGGACCTTTGAAAACTCTACTAAACTTCTCCGACAATTTTGGGTCTAAACACTTGAAATTTTAGATGTAGATTACTTGGATATGGATCTTACTTTATAATTTTACTTGAACCCAAAACAATAAATGTTAAGGGGTCAAATTTGGGTCCAAGTTAAAATAAATTTGACCTCTGCGCTCTCTACCAAATTACACAGCCAATTTTTGGTCTAAACATTTGAAATTTTAAATAAAGTGTATTCAGACATAAAAGAAGCTTTTTAATCGGTTTTTGGGTGAAAATTTAGCTGCCAAGAGGTTAAAGTTGAAAGAGTTTCCCTTTACAGGCTCTACCAAACTCCTCCGCCAATTTTGGATCTTAACACTTTAAATTTTAGAAGTAGATTACCTGGACGTGAGTCAAATTTTTTAGTATATATATATATATATATATATATATATATATATATATATATATATATATATATATATATATAGAGAGAGAGAGAGAGAGAGAGAGAGAGAGAAAATAAAAAGGAACAAACCGTATTATGTGTTCATCAACGTTTCGTCTTTATTTCGAGACTTCCTCTGGATGAAAAGGAAGTCTCGAAATAAAGACGAAACATTGATGAACACATAATACGGTTTGTTCCTTTTTATTTTCTCTATTTTGTCGGAATACTATTTCCATTACTTTCATCATATATATATATATATATATATATATATATATATATATATATATATATATATATATATATGTAAAATTACGGACAGTACATATGGCCCGAGCAAAGCCTGGCTGAACTTCTAGTACGTTAATATTGTCAGTGTAACTTTTATACCATTTAAAAGAAGAAGGGCAAAATAAACTAGTAATAATTAAAAAAAAAAATGTTATCGTACGAAAATAATGAAATTACGAGACGAAAATAACAGCACATAATCCCGTGACGTCAAACTAGCAAATTACATTTGACTTTAATCAGTATAACAGCTGCTAATGGGTCAAAAATCATAAAATCAAAATTTAACGAACGTAAATCAACTTAAAGTGCTTCTTTACGAATGCGCACATATGCATTTAGTTAATGTCGGATATTCATCTATTGGTGGCTCAGATGGTATCGAACTACGCTAAAGTGCTGGAAGTTTTGGTTTCGATTGTTGCTGATTGCACCAAAGTCATATTCTATTTAACTTTTGAAATCACTAATATATATATTAGGTAAAATATAATAATCAAAAAGTATTGGCTCAATAATAATAAATATGAAATATGCATAAATTAAAATATCATATGTAAGCGTATTTTACGACCGGGCAATGCCTGGCAGCAACAACTAAATATTGGGTACAACATAATAATCAATAGAGAATTGGCTCTATAATAATAAATAATATTAAATCTGCATGAATTAAAATATCATATTTGAGCGTATTTTACGATTGGGCAACGACGAACAGCCTACTAGCATAAGTGAACGTGTCTGTGTGTGTGTCTGTGTGTGTGTCTCTGTGTGTATCTGTGTACATTTTCCTACGCTATAACTCTGTCAATTTTTAGTCTACAGACTCGAAATTTGATATACAGGATACTGAGATTTGGGAAAATCGATGTGATTTGTTTTCGGACAGAAATTTGGCGATTAAGGAGTCAAAGTTCAACGATTTGACCTTTGAGAACTCTACCTAACTCCTCCTACAATTTTGGGTCTAAACACGTGAAATTTTAGATATAGGTTCCTTTTACATGGATCTAAGGTAATAACTTCATTTGAGCCCAAGCAATAAATCTTAAGGGGTCATAATAGGGGTAAAAGTTAAACAATCGACCATTTTTTTTTTTTGCTCAGCATACACCTCAAAATACACGGGCAACGCCGGGCACCCATGCTAGTATATTTATAAAAGTGAACGTGTCTGTGTGTGTTAGTGTAAAAAAATGTTAGTGTATGTTAAAATGTTAGTGTATGTACATTTCCCTACTCAATAACTCTGTCAATCTGTCAATTTTTAGTCTATAGACTCGAAATTTGATATACGGGGTACTGAGATTTGGGAAAATCGATGTGATCCGTTTTGGTCAGAAATTTTGCGATTAAGGGGTCAAAGTTCAACGATTTGACCTTTGAGAACTCTGCCAAACTCTTCCGACAATTTGTGGTCTAAACACTTGAAATCAAGTTATTACCTTATATCCATGTCAAAGGAACTTATATCTAAATATAGGTTCCTTTGACATGGATCTAAGGTAATAACTTGATTTGATCCCAAGACAATAAAGTTTAAGGGGTCATAATAGGGGTCAAAGTTAAAAAAATTGACCTCTGCGGTCTCTTCCAAATCAGTCAGACAATTTCTGGTCTAAATATTTGAAATTTTACATAAAGGGTATTCAAAGATAGGGCAAGCTTTTTCATCAGTTTGAGTCGAAAATTTTTAGTTACCAATATATAAATGTATGTATGTCTGTTTGCATGTCTGCCTTAAACTTTCAATAGAGGTGACGGATTTTACCAAGCTCAGTATCGTTTTAAAGTTCGACCTTTCATACGACAAATATCGAAAAATTGGCTAAAAACATTAATATCTTCCCATTCAACTAGGCACTTTTCTACAGGGGCCGAGGTCACTTTTATTCGCCGATATTTTTGAAAGTTATCCTTTCCTTTAGATTATCTAGCCTTAATTTTAAAAAATGCCAATTCCGGTTTGGCGGTGGTCGTAACAGCATAAACGTTGCGGTACGGGTTCGAGCCTGCCTTCCTACTACCACTTTTTTTTTTTGCTCAACATACACATCCAAACACCCGGGCAACGCCGGGCTGAAATGCTAGTATATATATATATATATATATATATATATATATATATATATATATATATATATATGGTCTAGCGATAAGCCAATTTTGATTTCGGTTTCGATTCTTATTGTTATTAGTTAGGAAATCACGGCTATATATTGGGTGTAGTATAATCTGAAATAATCGATAGAGAATTGACTCTATAGTAATAAAGACGAAATCTGTATAAATTAAAATATCATATTTAAGCGTATTTTAAGGCTGGATAACGCCGGGCGCCCCTCGTTAGTACAATATATGAGGAGTTGTAAGCCCCACTCTTCTCTTGCGCAGTTTTCATGTGAGCATTTCCGAAGTTTAGATTTCTTGGGAATGTGTGAACTGGTTGTGACGTCGTATGATTCAGAGCGAAGGTGAGAGAAGTCGTCAGTTTCTTGTAAAACACGAGATATGTGAACCTATTTGCAAACTTTTCTGATTATTTATGCTAAGATAATAATTAATCAGTGACTTATAACCAAGAACAAAGCGAATAACACTCTACTATTTTCAATAGTTTTGTCACAATTTGGTAATTTCCCGAGGGACGAAATAACTTATTCGTAAGAGACGTTTCACTTAGCCTGTAAAGATCACTAAAAGATGCATAGACGAGAGAGTTACTAATAAGGTAGTCATACGACCGTTCATGTATGATACAAAGTCAAATCGTAACACAAGTGGCACTCAAAGATTTAATCCGAAATGAGTCAATGCGAATAACTGACTGATTTCAATTCAGTCTGCATAACTGTTATACACGACACATGCAATTTTATGTCGCTACGTGGGAAGGTAGGCTCTGTCCACTGTAGCATTTAATGTGAATTTCTGCTTACATAACATTAAACCTTGTTTATCATAGGAGTGTACGAAAAATGTTAGTGTACGAAATTTTTACCCAACCCAAAGCTAATAAACGATACAATTAAATTTATTTCAAATTTTTGTAGCAGCTAGTAAACAAAACATTATTATGATGTTTACCTAATGGCATGTCATTATGTAATCTTTTATTCATGTCTTCGTCATGAATTGACCATAGCTGTTTTATGGTATTTAAATGAATCTGGCCCACATAAAATGCAATAAAAGTAATTTCCAAGTTTTTTTCTTCTTCAAAGTCTATTCATATGAAGAAATGTCTGTTCTTTTTTTTTTTAAACAGATCAGTTTTCTGAAAAAAAACAAACAACAACAATTAAAATAATCGAATCCTTAGGTTTAACATTAATAAGCAACACGAATCGGAACATATATATCGAAGACATTGCCAAGGCAGCTGCAAAGTAGGCGGGTTCCCCTCTACCTAACCAGAAAATCACTCACATCAGAGAGTATCCCATATCTTTAGAAAGTCACAATTCGCTCATGCATAGGCTATTGTTATCACATTTGGGATGAAGCATCTACCACTATGCTTTCACTCTTAAACAGGGTTCAAAATAGAGTCTCAAATCTAATCGTCCAAGCTCCAGCCTCGGTCTCATCGCCGTTTATACAAGTACTTTAATGGAATATGCTCTGATGAAATCATAACATTTGTGCTCCCTTGTCCTATATACTTCCCGAGATTAACCAGACAAGCAGCAAAATCCCAAATATTTTATTGTTGAGATCCCTAGATGCGTGAAGACTTCTATTCTAATAGTTTGCGTAGTCTAACAGTCTAATTGTCTAGCAGTCCCTCGAAACATCACCAACATGACTTCCCATAACACCAAAGGTAGCCTGATCTCTTTAGAATTTAGAATTTAGAATTCTTTTCCTGTTTCCTGTTTCAGTTACTGCTGCTAACATGCAGGAGTTTTAATGTAATGTTAACAGACATCTCTCTGCTCAACTCCGCTTAGTCCCCTGTTAAACACGATCCTAAAAAGTAGTCCTTTACGTTCCAAGTGGCAATAATCCTTGTTTAAAGTGAAGCGAAGTAGAAAAATTTATAATTTCACTATAAATTAGATCAAATTTCTACGTTTTAGTCGAATATTTAACTATGTAGCGATTTATTATTTTTTCATAACAACGTCTATTAATTTACGAAGGAAGAGGTCCAGGACCCTAGATCTATGGATATCATTAATAAAACAAAAATAAGCATGCCTTTTCCACAAGCGCCGGTGACTTGGCGGATGGCAAAGATCAGGCTACCTTTGGTGTTGTGGGAAGTCATGTTGGTGATGTTCTGGGCATATGACCAAATGAAGTAGTCCAGTGGGTCCAGATTAAGGAGAAAGGGGGACAGTTAAAGAAAAGTACAAAGTCGTAGAATTCTTTCCGAAACAAAGCATAGGTCGCTTTGGACGTGGGCCGGCGCCGAGTCTTGCTACCGCACCCAGGGTCTGTCAGAGGCCCCCTGATTGCACCAGGGGATCCCCACACTTTTCACCACATTCAGGTACACTTTGGTGTTGACTTTCAAGCCGACTTTGATGTGACGCTCACTTGAAACCACACCAAATACCATAACCGATTCCAAACTTTGTTTTCATCACTCTGAGCACGTCCAAGTTATTCGTAGCAATCCATAGATGCATTTTGAGGGTAATGACAATGGCCCTGTTGTCGTAACTTGGATCGGTGGAAAGCATGAGTTGTACAGCGGCGCATCCCCGATTCCGCTCGTAGAGCATTGTGTCACTGTCAGACATGATAGAAGACGTCTATTACTCTTGGGATTTGTACACAATTGCCAAAAACCGGTTTTCTTGTTTTGTTGTTGCAGAGTATCTAGTCTGCAAAAACAACATCAAAAAAAAAAAAAAAAAAAAAAGAAAGAAGAAAACCGGTTTTCAAATGGAAACCTTTTATGAAATATATTTATATAATAATGGAGTTAAATAGAATGAGATGTGTTATTTAAGAAACGTTTTCCTTAAAAATATTTTTTCGGATTTCTATGAAAAACATGCGGACATAAAACATCCATTACTATCAGGGAGACCCGACTTTGTCCGGGATTAAATGAGGATCAACAAATGTTCGACCCTCTTATACGTTTATTGTCATCGGAATCGATGAAACCGCCTCTTCTTAAATCAAATCGATTGATTGCGTGCTTTAGTTAGGGAACCTCTCCACAATGCACCGGGAGGAAGCTTCACATGCTTCTCCACGGTGACTTAATCCACAATACATTTCCATCTACATTGCACTGTAGAAAATTTACTGTTGATGTTATAAAATTATCTGTAAATAGTGGCTTCACAGTTAAAGTTTTAAATGCAAAAGTCAAGTAACATGGTTCAAGTGTGCTGTAAACAAAAACATTAATTTCAAACGCTCCATGTCTTATGGAAAAAAGCTGCACATTTTATGAGATTAATTTTACATAATCACTTGAACTAAAGTTAGACGTATTAAAGGCAAGTATCATGGTTCAATTGTGCTCCAGAAGGAAACATTAATTTTGATCGCACCCCTGTCTTATAAAAGAATATGCAATTGATTTCATAGATGGGAATTTTAGCTTGTTTGGTGATAAAACTTCAAATACACTTGTGATGTTAGATTGTATAAAAGTATTAACTGTAGCAAAAGTCGGACTTCCATCTTTAATCAGATTTTATCGATTATTGATTTTCGATAATTATCGAGGGCATTTCAATAGAAAACTTACGTAGGAAAACCTCCAGACACATCAAGCGCCTTCGTGTGAAATTAAAAAAAAACAAATAGGCGCAGTTGTTTCTGAGTCCTTAGGGAACGAACTCACACAGACACAGACAAAGTGCCTTTTATATAATAGAGATAGATATATAGATAGATATATAGATAGAGATAGATAGATAGATAGGTAAGTACAGGATATTTTATGTGACTTTTTCCTTACACTACATTGTGGCTATTTTTTTCTAAAACAAAACTAATTGTTTTCTGTGACTTTTTCTTAGGGTGTTATTTCTATTCGAAAATAAAAGCTCGAAAGCAACATATTGTAAGAAAACAAAGCAACTCTAAACATTTTGTTAGCAACTTAGCATCGAACATTTAGAGGATTCAGAAAAGCAAGACATTATGAAGTTGAAGAGTTGCCAGAGAGCAGTAGTCTTCAGGAGTCGTGAATTACGGACATTATAAGAGCAAATATTCGAGGGTCGTTACAAAAGTAAAACTTTCTTATTTTTTTAACTTAAGGAGTTGAAGAGCTTCGAAGACAGGAGTATTACGATTAAAACAAGCGACGTTTTGTTCTCCAGAATTTATTTTTTATATAGTCACGGCCATTCTTTATTTATTATCTCGTCTTCTATGGTCGGGTCCGTACCGAATGATATATATATATATATATATATATATATATATATATATATATATATACATATAATGTATATATGTATATATATAATGTATATATGTATATATATATGTATATATGTATATGTATATATGTATATATATATGTATATATACATATATATATATATATATATATATATATATATATATATATATATATATATATATATATATATATATATATGTATGTATATATATATCCCCGACGGGCGATCAAGGTTGGATATTTTGGTCTTATAATCCATGTTTATTTATTATCTCATCTTCCATAGTCGGGTCTGTACCAAATAGTATATATATATATATATATATATATATATATATATATATATATATATATATATATATATATATATATATATATATATATATATTCCGACCACGTCGCGGTTACCATCTGACGAAGGCCAGAGGAATAGTTGGTCGAAACGTTGTGAAAGAACAACTAAAAAAGATGAGGATAACAGTCCGCAATAAAATAAATAAATAATACTCATCTCAATAATGAATTCCAATTAAATAATATATATATATACTTCCTATTTTTAATAAAAATAAAATATGAAAAGTTACGAAGACGAAAATGGTACAATTTGAAGCAGCGACTTTTTGTGTTTCAGATTTGATTTTTCCGCATAGTCACCACCATTCTAGTACATTTTTTCCTGCAATAAACGGTAGCTATCCAATGGCATCCGGAGCGCGCTTTGTCATACGAGGGTCGTTCAAAAGTAAAGCCTGCAAACTTTTAAACTAAAAAAAAAATTTAAAAAGCTATGAAGTGGAACCATTAAAATGAGCCACTTTTTGCGCTCCAAAATTAATTTTTCTAGATAGTCACTACCACTCTCTAAGCACTTTTTTCAGGAATTCAATGTCTCTCCTATGCTTCTGACGCACGTCCATGACAGTGGTTGCTTTCTTTAGAATTCTCAATATCTGCAAAAGGGAGATGAAACTTTCAGGTAACGATTGCATGCGCTCAGTCATCATAATAATTGAATTTGCAATCCTCTTTTATCCATGCGGTTGGAATAAAAAATAGGAGGCATTACCTTTGGAAGTGCTATAAGTAGAGAGTGTGAAACCTTTGTGTACAAAATTGTTTGGCTATTTTCTTATTGAAACTGTAGATGCATGCGGAAAGCGACTTCATTTTATTATTATACATTTTTGAGCAATGTTCAGTTTGAAGTGAAATGTCCGACACCTTGTAACGCTCAGATCAAATACATAAATGTGGGTTTAATCTGCAAAAATTACGTCTTTATACCCGATTAGGAAAACCGATATTTGATTCTGACTATCAATTTCTATTTTTATTCCTCCAGTATATTCTTTACACTAAAAAGCGTAAAGCTCTATTTTTATTTCATGTGAAATAATAAACTGAACTTAATTTTTTTACATAGGCATCACCACTTATAAAGATCCAGAGGCCACTCGAGGATGAGAGTTAAAGAGTGCACAGTAGTCAATTGGACAATATAGTAATCGCTAGTAATGGAAATTCGGTAATCCCTTCTCGTGAAACATTCACAGGCAAAAATTCGTATACCACCAGACAAAAAAAAAAATGACATTTCTTCATTCGTATTCATTAAATCAAACAAAACATCACTGAACAGAATTTATTTCCGAGAAATCCCTATCTCTGGAAGAGGTTGCGACATTACTATTTTCTTTAGGACCACAACATGGTCATTTTCCAAACTAATGTCAAGATATACTTGTCATAAAACTTTCTAACAACTCCTCGACTTTTCTTATTTTAATTCATTATTTAAAATCCCTTCATAATATTAATTATCGTTCAACTGGATAGCTATCCATCTCATTAACTATCGTCTTTTGACATTTGTAAAAGATAACCGAAAGGTAATACTGTTGAGGAATAACGACTATACGCTGCATATTTCGCCTTTGAGTTTAACCTTCTAACTATCGATACACTTTTTACATTAAATTACAGCTTAAAAATAAAAATAAATGTAGCGATGTATCAGCTCTAAGTTGACGTTTACAATCGTAATGTAGAAATGAAACCTTTAGACTATATAGTTATAAAATAGAATTCACTTTAATAACAATGAAAAACTAATCAGATATCCAGAAGTTAAATGTAAAAAGTGAACATGTCTGTGGATATATATGTATATATATGTATATATATGTGTGTGTGTGTGTGTGTATGTGTGTGTGTGCGTTTGTGTAAATATACATATAATTAATGTTTCTTTATAAAAAAATCATAAACTATCTTCAACTAGGATTAGGCTTAGCTGTAAACCTTAGCGTAAAGCAATGTTCTTGGATCTGCACTCGAACACTATAAGATTTACTTTATGTATTGTTTGCATATATATATATCTATATATTTTTTTTTTGCAAAAAAGACAGAGCCGACCAAAGCTCAACATCGAGCAGCTGGGCGATATCACCTACCAACAACTCCTCCAGACGGCTCTTAGCGCGGACCTGCCCAAGCAGTATCCGCACGACACTGAAGAGCACTGGGACAAGCTGTCCTCTACCATCATGGACTCCAGTATAAGCATCCTAGGGCAGAAAAAGCGGAAACATCAGGATTGGTACGATGAAAACGATACCGAAATCCAACAGCTTATAGACATCAAGAGACAAACTTTTATCACCTGGCAGAATAACATAAATTGCAAGGTTAAAAGAGCTGCCCATGCCAAGGCTAAAGCGGCTGTCCCATCGACAGTCAGGAAGCTGAAGAACCTCTGGTGGATGAAGAAGGCTCAGGAGATCCAGCAGTTTGCTGACTCTGGGGACACCAGACGATTCTTTGAAGCCACAAAAGTGGTATACGGCCCCAGCTACCGTTCTCTGACCCCCCCCTTCGGTCTAAGGATGGGCTCACGCTGCTGAAAGGAAAGGGAGAAATAACAAATAGATGGAAAGAGCTTTACGAGGATCTTCTGAACAGGGACACAACTCCAGAGATGGAGGCCCTTGAAAAACTCCCCCAACAGCCCATAATTGAGAGCATGGGAGAACCACCCAGTCTGGAAGAGGTGCGGGATGCAATTAGGAAGATGAAAAACAATAAGGCGGCTGGTTCTTACGGCATCCCAGCAGAAATCCTGAAGAAAGGCGGGCCTGATCTTCTCAGACACATCCATGCCCTGCTGCTCAAAATATGGGAACAAGAGAAAATCCCTGCACAACTTAGAGATGCCCTAGTTGTCTCCATCTTTAAGAAGGGAGACAAGGCAAACTGTGGGAACTACCGGGGCATTTCTCTCCTCTCTAAAACAGGGAAAGTCCTAGCTCGGGTTTTGGCCAACAGGCTTACACCCCTTGCAGAAACCATCCTTCCCGAGTCCCAAAGTGGCTTTCGACCAAATAGAGGCACGATGGACATGAACTTCACTGCTCGTCAACTCCAAGAAAAGTGCAGGGAGCAAAATTTACCATTATACATGGCTTTTATAGACCTTACTAAAGCCTTTGACTCTGTGAACCGTCAAGCCCTCTGGCTGGTTCTTGCAAGGTCTGGATGCCCAGAGAGGTACATTCGGGTACTGAGACTGCTACATGACAATATGTCAGCTACAGTCCTCAGTAGTAGTGGAGATGAAACAGAGCCCTTCAGGGTTGACACGGGAGTGAAACAGGGATGTGTCATTGCCTCAACCCTGTTCTCCATCTTCATTATTGCTATCCTCCATCTCACGGACAAACATCTTCCCCATCGAGTTCGGATTATGTACAGAACTGACGGGCGACTTTTTAACATAAACAGATTTAGGGCCAAAGATCAAACGAACACCATATCCATTATGGAGCTACAGTATGCAGACGATAACGCCCTTGTAGCCCTCCCAGAAGAGGACCTACAGTGTACACTGGTTGCCTTCACGAGGGCGTACAAACAGCTAGGACTAACAATTAATATAAAAAAAAACCAAATCCTCCATCAATCATCACCAAACAGTACTCCAGTCTCACTCCCTGAACATCTCCATTGACAACGCTAGACTGGAAAATGTGGACCACTTCCCATACCTAGGCAGCATCCTATCATCAAAAGCCAACATAGATGATGAAATACAACACCGTCTCAGCTGTGCCAGTGGGGCTTTCTCAAGGCTAAGGAAGAGAGTATTTGAGAACCGTGACCTTCTGGCAAAGACCAAAATCATGGTATATAAAGCTGTCTTGCTGCCCACTCTTCTCTATGGATCGGAGACCTGGACCACATACAGAAGGCACGTAAAAACCCTGGAGACGTACCACCAAAGATGCCTCCGAAAAATCCTCAGAATTAGTTGGAAGGACCGACGCACCAACACCAGCGTCCTGAGTGAGGCTGACATTCCCACTATCACCGCTACTGTTGCTCAACGCCAGCTCAGATGGACTGGTCATGTTGTCCGAATGCCGGATCTCCGCCTCCCAAAACAGATTTTCTGCTCTCAGCTTGTTGAGGGAAAGCGTGCCCAGGGTGGCCAAAAGATGAGGTATAAGGACAACATCAAAGCAAATCTAAAGCGGTTTCACATGGACCTTGAGACATGGGAGGACGTGGCTGGGAGCAGGTTGGCATGGAGGAGCGCTGTCCACGAAGGTGCTGCGCTTTATAGTAGTGACCTAAATCAAGCTGCTGAGGATAAACGCAAACACAGAAAGGACAGATTATCAACCAGACACATCCAACCCCACCCCACCACCACTACCTTTATCTGCCCAAATTGCACATGACAAATTGGGTCTAGGATTGGGCTCTATGCTCACCTGAGGACCCACAGAAGCCACAACGGAGGACAGTCTTACTCGGACACGAGTGACCACCGATGATATATATATATATATATATATATATATATATATGCAAAAAAAAAAAACGAAAAAAAAAACGATCTTAGACCACACGAAAATGAAAAGGAAAAAGTGTTAGAATCCTGCCCATATCGGGAAGGAAAACTGTGTGTCTGTATGGGAAGGTTGGGTTGTTAAATGTCTATATGTTGTCGTAGAAGATCCACTTCTTATCACACGTCACAATTCCCTCGAGAAATGGTCCGTTTTTGTTGCGCAGAAGGAACGTAGAAGACATCTCAAAACGACCATTTTTAAAAATTATTATCGTTCAATTGATTGCGGCACCCATTTATCCAACTTTTTTGACTCCCCTATTTGCTTTAACTGGCAAAGTGATCGACCTCGTGTCCAACAGCATATTCTCATGCAGTTTTGCAATGATCGGCTTCAATTAAGGCTTTCACATATTCGTTATCAACTACAGTCGGTCGGCCGCGACCGTCTCTATCTTCGAGGTTCTCGTCACCATTGCGAAATATATTGAACCACCGCTGTGCCACACGTTCGTTAGTGGTTCCTGGGCCAAACGCATCATTGATATCACGAGCTGTCCCGGCAGCTTTTCAGCCTAGTTTGAACTTGAAGAAGAAAATCGTGTGAATTTGAACTTTTTCCATCCTGCCGAAAAACCTGCAAAATAAAATAAATGAAGAGATGTAGAACAGTAACGAATAAAACGGTTCGATAGAGAAACGCGCTTTAAAATGATATAAACCATGGCTGTATATATCAATGATATCTATAATATACAGCTGAATGTGTGTGTGTGTCTGGTCACGAATAGGCTCCTATATGGTTGACTATTTTAAAAAACTGATTACATATAATGATAGAAGATGTATCGAGACACAGGAATAGGTATGTTTGATCTGGCAGAACGGTGGTTCATTAAAGTTGTGGGGTCTACGTACGCGCCTTGTCCACAAAATATGGAAATAAAAAATTAAAAAAAAAACGTTTACAAGTGTTTTTGATATAGATGTACATAAAAATACTTTGCTAAGTAGGATTTAACTTAAATAGCGATGGTACAATAAAATTGTGAGGTCTGCGTTCGCGCCTGGCCTCACTAGCATCGAAATAGGCACATACTTTAATAAAGACTTTTCATATCTGCGTAAGTATACTTTGATAATTGTGTTTCAGTTTGAAGAAAAATGGTATATTTCGCACCTGCCCTCCATAGAATGGAAATATATCACACAGTTTAACAAGGTTTTTTTTATATAGATTCACAGAATATTGTAATAAGTATTTCAGTATGAACAGGTATGGTATAATAAATTATGGGGTTTATCTATTTTTACTTTCAACATAGTTTGCTTTGGTTTTGATACCCCAAATTCGAAGCTATCTCTTTACAAACCTTCCTTTTCATAACCTATCATACTTTCATAAATCAGAGTCCATTATCTGAAGGCTGTTTTTGAACCCTGTCAACGACGGATACTTTTGCTAGTATATATATATATATATATATATATATATATATATATATATATATATGTGTGTGTGTGTGTGTGTGTGTGTGTGTGTGTGTGGAGTGCTGTGCATATGTCATGGAAACCAAATGATCTTTTTTCCGTCTTTTGAAACGGGAAGTTCTAATCGTTTCTCCCTTTTCGCTAAAGTAGCTTGAAAAATGGTGGGATCTATTAAAAAAAAAAGATATAAACTATGATCCCTGTCATATTGCACCCCAAGAAATGCATAGAGCTAACTGTGGGGTCACCCCGAACATATTAGAGTAAAGAAAAGGAATCAAACACCTTTCATGTTTTTATATGATTTGTTATGTATAATAAAGCAGTTGTCACCAAAGTATCGTTTAATTCTTATAGAAAAGTTAGAAACGAGAAGCTTCGAAAGGTGGACCCTTTTGTTGTGGTTACCTTGTATATAAGTATTGCCTTTTCTATCGATGTCGGTATTCAAGCTTTTCTGTTTCATTTTTACAATAACTCCTTTCATCTTTTGAGGAAGGCTATAAAAACATGTTTATGTAAACATAGACTTTTTAATTCTTTTATATATATATATATATATATATATATATATATATATATATATATATATATATATATATATGAGTTGTTTTACTTTTTACTTTATACTTTTACTCCGCCCTCTGCCCCTGTTGCTTTACTAAAAGGGGGTAAAAAAAAAAAAAAAAAAATGAAGCAAAACATGTCAGAAACAAGCGATGAAAACGATTCAGGAAAAACAAAATATATCTTTGATTCATCACAAAAAAGTCCGGAATGACATCTTTTGATCAGTGCTAGTTGAATGATGGAGCTGATTTATTTTCTTCTCCCTACCATGACTAGCGGCATTAAAAAAAAATCAAAATAAAAAGCGATTCCTTTTTAGTTGATTTTCTTTCTGGGTGGCAGTTATTGTTCAACATATACATACGCATGATATTTCTTAATATATAAAACTAACAAAAGGATTTACCCATACAGAAACATTTAGGAAACACAACGTTTACAAAGTGAATAACACAATTCACACAAATATGTCATTATATGTTGAACTAATTCGAAAGCCAATCTTTTCAAATTTGAACATTAATCAAACGATGGATAGCATACCTATGCGTATCGGGGTTGCATTGCAGGAAAGCGCTCAGGTGTTGCAGCTAGTCCTTCTAATTTAGACTGCCGAACAGTTATAACATTGTTACTGAATTTTTGAGATGAAGATTAGTTATTCGTATTATTTATATTCTTCGAACTACTGTTCTCATCTTGCACAACGTTTCGGTCGATGTAACCTCCAACCTTCTTCAGGTGTATCTTGTCGAACTCGGGAATGCCCACAAGGACCTGTGGCTCAGTGGTTAGAGTACTTGGAAAAGTCAGTTGTAAAAGTGATATTCTCCTGAAGGTTGAAGGTTCAATTCTCAGTGTGGACGACCGAAAAATACAATTGTGATTTACTTAGGACCTCTATCCAGTCATGGCTTACGGAACGAGAGCATGTTATCTCCGTGAAGTGAGTAAAGGGTTCGGTATGAAATTCCGTCCAAATTTCCGAGTGCGGCAAGAAACGTTCCCGAATAACTTCTTTGGACCAACGAAGGGAGATTAAATGCAAAGGGAGATTAAAAGCTTGATGATTTTTATGCGTAGTAAAGCATCCAGTTAAATTCCATATTGGTGTCGATATAATCTCACAGATTTGATGAAAAATATAGAAAGATATTGTATTAAGCAATTTTGTGATGAAAAACAAAATAAGACGGTTTTTTGACCTCCCTTTATGTGTGTACACACACAGACACACACACACACAAACACACACACACACACACACACACATATATATATATATGTATATATAGGGTGTCCCAATAAAATGTATACACTCTTTAAATTATCTCAATTTGGTACATGAACACACTATGCCACGTTTCCAAGAGATGTTTAGGAATAAAGAATGACACTTCCAACAGGATGGATCACTTCCCGATTATAATCATGACGTAAGAGCATATATTGATAGTCACCTACAAAAGAGATAGTTAGAACGAAGAGGAAGTATCGAGTACTGTCCACGCTCACCGGATTTTACCCTTCCTCATGGATTTTTCTCTTTTGGTGGGGCGGAAGGTGGGGGGGTCATGTTAAACACAGGTTTCCTTCACAAAACGACCATTGAAAGATGTATCAACTTACCAACTGAACTGATCAGGAACGTGTTCAATTCAATCAGTAAGCGTTGTCAACTGTTCATGGATCACAATGGCCAACAACTTGAACACTTTCGATAATTAGCTGTTTTCTATATTTGTTCACAATATATTGATGTATGACGCATTTCTTTCTTAAAGTAGATATTGATTTTATGGTCATGTAAAGAGTGTATACAATTTATTGGGACACCCTATATATATGTATATATATATATATATATATATGCATATATATATGTATGTATGTATGTATGTATATATATATATATTTTTTTTTTTTTTTATTTTTTTCATTTTTTTTATTTATTTATTTTTTTTTTATTTACACATATACACATATGTACATATATGCAATGGTGCTAGTTGGCCGTTGACCCCCCCAAAGAAGGGTTCATCCGCCCTTTGAAAGGTCTTGTTTTTAATCCTTCAGGGAGACTAGCCACCCTCCTCACCAGACAAGCTGGTGGGGGATGCGTACTCGTGCGGGATATGTGGCAGGGTGTGCCTGTCAAAGGCAGGCCTCAAGAGTCATGGAACTACGCACGCGGGACATGAACTGGGAGCACGGGAGGGAGGGGGGCGGTCACCAACAAGGTTATCCTGCAGAATATGCGGCAAACTGTGCAGGCCGGGTGGGGCTATGTGGAATCATATGCGGACTCACTCACACGCCATCGTATCGTGAGGGTTGGCCGTCTTCTGTAAAGAAGTGGCAGTCACCATATATATATATATATATATATATATATATATATATATATATATATATCCGACTCTTAAAAACATGGCTGACGAGAGCCTAACTTTATTTACGATTTACCATTAACTGGTCGCTCTTATTTTAGGCTTGAGATCGACAGGACCAATGTTTTTCTGACCTCCTGTACATTTATATATATATATATATATATATATATATATATATATATATATATATATATATATATATATAGGGTGTCCATAAAAAATTGATAGAGTTATTGCGTAGGGAAATGTACACAGACACACAGATACACAGACACGTTCACTTTTATATATATACTAGCATAGGTACCCGGCGTTGCCCGGGTATTTGGAGGTGTATGCTGAAAAAAAAAGAAAGAAAAACGTCGATTTTGTAAAACTTTGACCCCTATTATGACCGCTTAATATTTATTGTTTTGGGCTCTAATTAAGTTATTAAGTTAGATCCATGTCCAAGGAACCTGTATTTAAAAATTCAAGTGTTTAGACCACAAATTGTCGGAGGAGTTTCGTAGAGTTCTCAAATGTCAAATCGTTGAACTTTGACATCTTAACAGCCAAATTTCTGACCGAAAACCGATCACATAGATTTTCCCAAATCTCAGTACCCTGTATATCAAATTTCGAGTCTGTAGACTAAAATTATCAGAGTTATTGCGAAGGAAAATGTACACAGCAACTCAGACAGATAGGCACACAGACACGTTCACTTTTATAGATATATAGACTAGCATTTCAGCCCGGCGTTGTCCGGATGTTTGGAGGTGTATGCTGAGCAAAAAACAAAAAACAAAAAAAACCCAAAACGGTAAATTTTTTAAACTCTGACCCCTATTATGACACCTTCACATTTATTGTTTTGTTTACAAATCAAGTTATTAAGTTAGATCCATATCCAAGGAACCTATATTAAAAATTTCAAGTGTTTAGACAACAAATTGTCGGAGGAGTTTGGTAGAGTTCTCAAAGGTCAAATCCTCGAACTTGGACCCCTAAACAGGAAAATTACTGGCCGAAAATCGATCACATAGATTTTCCCAAATCTCAGTGCCCTGTATATCAAATTTCGAGTCTGTAGACTAAAAATTGACAGAGATATTGCGTATTGAAATGTTCACAGACACACACACACGGACACTTTCACTTTTATATATATATATATATATATATATATATATATATATATATATATGAATAAAAAAGAATGCGAAAAGTATAAAAGCTTATAACTTTTCTTTATTCGTTATTAATTGGTGACGTGCAGGGATACAATATAATAATATTATGAAAAAATATTAAAAAACTTGTGTGTCTGTATATATATATATATATATATATATATATATATATATATATATATATATATATATATATATACAGACACACAGACACGTTCACTTTGATAGATATACTAGCATTTCGGCCCGGCGTTGCCCGGGTATTTGGAGGTGTATGTTGAGTAAAAAAAAAAAAAAGCGGTCAATTTTTTAAACTTTGACTCCTATTATGACCCCTTAAAATTGATTGTTTTGGGCTCAAAACAAGTTATTACCTTAGATCCATGTCCAAGGAACCTATATCTAAAAGTTCAAGTTTTTAGACCTAAAATTACCGAGGAGTTTGGAGAGTTCTCAAAAGTCAAATCGTTGAACTTTGACCCCTTAATCGCAAAATGTTTGGCCGAAATTAGTCACGTCGATTTTCCCAAATCTCAGTACCCTGTATATAAAATTTCGAGTCTGTAGACTAAAAATTGACAGAGTTATTACGTATTGAAATGTACGCAGACAAACACACACAGACACTTTCACTTATCTCTCTCTCTCTCTCTCTCTCTCTATATATATATATATATATATATATATATATATATATATGTGTGTGTGTGTGTGTGTGTGTTTGCGTGTGTGTGTGTGTGTGTGTGTGTGTGTGTGTTTATCATTTCAACCTCGGGTTTTTGTTTTGCTTAAATCATTACAGTTTGTTTCAATCGACATGACAATAATATTGTTCTGCTGATCTCATCAGATAATTTAAGTCAAAATAAAGATTGTTTTAAAATTACAAATGAGCATTAAAAAACAAGATATGAAATGCTGGAGAGAGTGTATGGGAGGAGTTAAAGGGAAGAAAAGGAAAAGGTAAAGGAAAAGGAAAAGAAAGGAAGAGAAAGGAAGAGAGGTGGAGGAGGAAATATATGTGGTTAGAAATTAAAGTAATTATAGTGTTTTTTTCTGTTTCTTTACTAAATATACATTTTTGCGTGTGTGTGTGTGTGTGTGTATGTATGTATATATATATATACATACATATATATATATTAAATTTATTTATCAAAACAGTGATGGCTACATATGTGCATACATGTTTCTGTAATGACCCGGTTTTTGGGGAGATTACGTCTTCAGGCCAAGAATTACCCCCGAAAACTGAAATTTCAAGATATAAAAACATTTTCTTATATCGTTTACAAAATTAGAATCTTGTCATAGAATAGGGGTTTGTATGGGGAGGATAATATATATATATATATATATATATATATATATATATATATATATATAAATATACATATATATATAAATATACATATATATATTTATATATATATATGTATATATATTTATATATATATATATATATATATATATATATATATGTGTGTGTGTGTGTGTGTGTGTCCAGCGCCATTCACACTGGGCGGGTAGAATCGACTTCCCTCGGAGGAGAAAGTTCATTGGAATATAAAGTTCACAAGCAATCTCTAGTCGCTTGTATATCTCAATTAAGGGAGATAATGACGCCAGGTTATTGCATTTCTTGCAAGGAGGCGTTGACGTCTTGCCAAATGGTCACTCATCTAGTACTGACCAGGCGCAACATTGCTTAATTTCGGTGAGTTGTAGTCTCATTTATAAGGTCATAATCGATATTTGTTTCATTTGTTCTATCTCTGTATAAATAGGTCTACATTTAATTTACTGGGTGGATAGATACTTGTTGCAAAGGTGCTACTGTAAGTTTTTTTTTAAAGCAGTAGTTAAACATCTGTTTTGAGTCGGTATTGCTTGAATCCTTTATTTATTTGTGTGGTTGTTTAGTTGTATGACATATCAAGCTTTTCCAGGTAAATTTCTGCCAGATTTCGGAAAAAAACTTGCGCTTAGTTTATTTTTATATCTTTAACTATCTATTAATTGCGTTTAGTTTGGTTGTTTCGTAAGGAGAATTTATTGGTCGCCCGACAATAACAGGGTGGACCTGTAAATTCACCCTTGTCCGTTCGTCTGTTCGTCCGTTCGTTTGTCCCCAGTTTTCTCAATAACTACGCCTTGGAATTTTTTGAAATTTTGCACAAACATTAAACATGGTATGAGCAAAAAGTAACAGAACGGATTTTCCGGGAACACTCCGGTTGCCCTCCTAGGGGTGCCTTTCGGATCAAAATGGCTAAAATTGACACTTTTGTGCTTATCAAAAAAAAAAAAAAAAAAAAATTGATGCCTTTGATTTTTATAAAATTTTCCGAAAAGTTGTAACTAACTGATTCTATATAACTTTGTTTGTCTATACTTCGCGATAACTCTTTGATGTGCCCCAGGGGCTTTTTCAGGACTTTTTTTTGGACTATTTTCCAAAATTTTCTGTATATATATCTATTTAGCAGTTTTGCATGGTGCTGAACTCAAATTTAAATATGTTAAGGTTTTGGGGACTTTTGGGGCTAAATGGGGTGCGAGGTAAATGATGGACTTAGTAATTTGTTTTCGGTGATGCAAATATATGTGGTTAGAAATTAAAGTAATTATAGTGTTTTTTTTCTGTTTCTTTACCAAATATACATGCAAAACTCAAATTTACATATGTTAAGGCCTAAAACTGTACCGTTTGTTCATTTTCACTAGGATTTGCCGTCCCCTGGGACTTTTGGGGCTAAATGAGGTGGGAATGCTTAACTTAGTCATTTTTTATGCCTTCTTCACTGTGCACTCACGGGGGACCATGCATGCTTGTTATTATTATTTTTGGTTTTGTAGAATATTATTCCGGTCAGAAAAGATAAAAGAATAAAATACATGCTAACGCCAGGCGTAATAGGAGAAAACCTAGGACGACTGGAATGTCGGGATATTTCAAGTTATGTTATTTAGGAGTTGACTTTTTTTTTACATAACCACCGTTAGACAGTCTAGTCTAAACGGCCTATTAATATATAGCTAGAGGAAGAATACATAGGTGTATACCTTCTGTCAATAATTTTAGTGAGAGTGATGCAGTAGTCTTAACAGAACTCGAACCCGGCAAATCGAATTGACAGTCTGTGCACCACACCGGACTACTTCTACAAGTTCTCCATAGATTTTTACTAGACCTCTTCTTCACCATATCTGCGGCAAACATCAATGATTATGGTTTGTTAGTCCTTCTGCATTTGGACCGTTATACCATGATGTTTGTTGCAGAATAGTGTGGCACTATATCTTAGTGACCTGGTTTTAGTGGTTGTTAGCACTCTCCCTCTACATGGCCGTGATTTGGCCATAGGCGGAGGAATACACAGAAAAATGCAACACCATAATTCCCTTTCTTTTATTGACCTTTTTCTGTCCGGACCGCCATGAGGTGAGCACGCATATTTCTGTCTCTCCGTGAATGAGGGAGGGGGGCATCCTTCTCCCTCAGCGCTAGTTAGGGTAGGTTTGTTAGTTTTAATGAAGTAATGGTGAAAATCAATTGTAGGATATGTAAATTGAATGTTAATATTGTAATATATATATTGTATACATTTTATAAAATAAATAGTTAATTATATTTCATATATATCACGATTGTGTCGTGTTGTATGTTTTTTGTATTTGCCATAAATGTCTGCATTAAAGAATGAAGCGGCCATGAGTAAAAGGAATATTCCAACCCGAATGCCACCAAACGTCAAGATGTTTCCCTGGGAGAAGAAAGAGCCACACAGCCACATCCAACATCTCAGGTATGCTTTCCCTATTGATATTCAGACCCTAATTACTGGCCCATCGTCACATCATCATGAGACCATTTCTAAGACATTTAGTGTAACACGTGGGTCGGGCACACACCAGTGACCGTCTGATCGTGTTATGATAGTACCTATAGTATGTTACAATTATTTACTATAGTGGCAGTGCTCATACAGAGCGCGTAATCTTAGCCATTTTTCCTCAATAAGTACACCGGAAGAATTGACCATTTCCAGAAGAAATCACCAGGCTGCTCAATAGTTCATCCATCATCTGCCTGCCATGACTTCATGTACACTGATCAGTGTGTTTGTGTGGGGGGGCCTAAGTGGGTACTCGACCTTGCGCAAGGGTCTCGAACAAGATAGCGGAGAGATATGTAGGCCTTTCGGCTTGTGTGGCAATAGAACTTCTCAAATGCACTTTTGATTTTAAGTCTGTATAAAGCGTTAAATTTGTTAAAAATTCTCTGTTCTTTTTTTATCGGATTTATTCGATTGGTGATTATCGTTACTTATCGAAGCCATTCCGAGACAAAACCTATCTAAGAACACTGCTAGATACATAAAGCACATTTGTGTTTAATTTAATAAGAATCAGCCTAGTCGTTTTGAACTGCATAGGAAACAAACTTACACACACGAACAAATTTTGTTTTATATGATAGTAGATAGAAATATCCACGGACATTCTTTTCTTGTGAAGATTCAGCGGTGTGATTTTGTTAACTTATTTACAATAATCGAACACTCTGCTGGGATTCTCTCCAACTAATCTTGCACACACACACACACACACACACACACACACACACACACACACACATATATTCACAGCAGGTGTTTCGCCTTTCGAAGACTCATCAGTGTGATTTTATGTGTGTGGGTGTGTACATGTATGTAAGCATGTCGATGTCATAAAATATAAATAACTTTTGAAAAACCGATGAGATACGTTTAATTGCTTGCAACCCCCCTTCCTTTCTGTCCCACTGCTAATGCTGTCAACCGAGAAAAACCCAGGATGATTATGTCATTTAGTTTCTTTGCTCGGCTTCTTTTTTTTTTCTTCTTTCAACAATCGCGTAAACAACACGTTATGAGTCACTCCTTTTTCCTGTCATTTATTTACTTTTTTGCCTTCTTCTTCTTCTTCTTCTTCTTCTTCTTTTTCTTCTTCTTATTATTATATTTATGTTGATAATAAATACACCTGCTTGTTGTGGTACGCCCCTCTCCGTTTCTTTAAGATTTATTTCAATAAGGTTGACTCACTTCATTCTCAATAAATACTGAAAAAAAATTTTTTTTCTATAAATATATCCGACCCTCTTGTTAAAAAAAAAGATTTTTTTAGTGTATTACTTAGTATTATGTGTCTTGTTCACATAGGGAGAGTATTATATATGAAAAAGCACTAGCAAATACACATTGCATGGGGTTAGGTTTAAGGCTATCAAAATTTATACGCAAGGACTCGGAACGTAGTGGATAAAGTACTCGGTGATATTCAGTTGTAAGTTGCACTATTCTGGTGGTTGAAGGTTCAAAATACAATTGCGAATTATTTAAGACTTCTATTCGGTCACAGTTGACGTAATAGAACATCATAACCCGGTGGTTTAAATAAAGGGTTCCATTTGAAATCTGATGTAGATTTCTGAGTTGGACAGAAGGTTGGAGGTTGCATCAACTGAAACATTATAAAAATAACACTCAATATGAGAATAATAGTCCAAATAATCGAAATAATACGAATTATCAATCTTAATCTAAAAAAAAAAAATCAGAAACTAGCAAATACATTATGATTCTGAAGTAACGCTATTCCTTTTTTATTAAGGCCATCAATGATCAAGGCTAAATGCTGTTCGAGGATAAACGTCACTGAAAATGATGAAAGTGGAAAGAAGAAGAATATTATGAGAAGATATGAAAAAAAATTACTGGATGAACTAAACTTGATTAGTTATTTTATTTACCTTCTTTTCAGGAGGTTAGACACAAGGCCAAGCGTGCGTTTGATGAAAGTGTGTCCGTGGAATGAACTGGATTCGAACTTAGCACACCCAGGTTATCAGGCCGTGTCGTTAACGACTTAACTACCGTTAGTTCTCCTTGCTTATTTTGCTGTTTTACTTTTATATTTATCGTTTTGCATTCGCTATTAACATGAAACCGCTTGAAAATGTGCATTGCAACGTTTAACTCAACGATATGAATTAGAAAAGGGCAATAATGATCTTGAAAATAAAAAATATCTATTTTCTTTACGTAGCAAAATTTATAGGATTTCGTATGAAATAAGTAAACAATCCTCATGAGATTAATGAGAATCATTCTAATTTTTAATGAACTTGTTAAGTTATTGAATGGAATACTTCGACTATTAAGTTATTGAATTGAATACTTCGATTAAGTTATTGAATGGAATACTTCGATTGTTAAGTTATTGAATTGAGTACTTCGATTGTAAAGTTATTAAATGGAATACTTCCATTGTAAAGTTATTGAATGGAATACTTCGATTAAGGTATTGGATGGAATACTTCTATTATTAAGTTATTGAATGGAATACTTCGATTGTTACGTTATTGAATGGAATACTTCGATTGTTAAGTTATTGAATGGAATACTTCGATTGTTAAGTTATTGAATAGAATACTTCGATTAAGTTATTGCATGGAATACTTCGATCATTAAGTTATTGAATTGAATACTTCGATTGTTAAGTTATTGAATGGAATACTTCGATTGTAAAGTTATCGAATGGAATACTTCGATTGTTAAGTTATTGAATGAAATACTTCGATTGGTAAGTTATTGAATGGAATACTTCAATTGTTAAGTCATTGAATGGAGTACTTTGATTGTTAACTTATTGAATGGAATACTTTGATTGTTACGTTATTGAATGGAATACGTCGATTGTTAAGTTATTGAATGGAATACTTCGATTGTTAAGTTATTGAATTGAATACTTCGATTAAGGTATTGAATGGAATACTTCGATTATTAAGTTATTGAATGGAATACTTCGATTGTAAAGTTATTGAATGGAATACTTCGATTGTTAAGTTATTGAATAGAATACTTCGATTAAGTTATTGCATGAAATACTTCGATCGTTACGTTATTGAATTGAATACTTCGATTGTTAAGTTATTGAATGGAATACGTCGATTGTTAAGTTATTGAATGGAATACTTCAATTGTTAACGTATTGAATGGAATACTTCGATTGTTAAGTTATTTAAGGGAATACTTCGACTGTTCATTTATTCAATTGTATACTTCGATTAAATTATTGAATGGAATACTTCGATTGTAAAGTCATTGAATGGAATACTTCGATTGTAAAGTCATTGAATGGAATACTTCGATTGTTAAGTTATTAAATGAAGTAATTCGATTGTTAAGTTATTGAATGGAATACTTCGATTAAGGTATTGAATGGAATACTTCGATTGTTAAATTATTGAATTGAATACTTCGATTCTTAAATTATTGAATGGAATACTTCGATTCTAAAGTTATTTAATGGAATACTTCGATTGTTTAGTTATTGAATTGAATACTTCTATTGTTAAGTCATTGAATGGAATACTTCGACTGTTAAGTTATTGAATTTAATACTTCGATTAAGATATTGAATGGAATACTTTGATTGTTAAGTTATTGAATGGAATACTTCGATTGTAAAGGTATTCAATGGAACACTTCGATTGTTAAGTTATTGAATTGAATACTTGGGTTAGTAAGTTATTGAATGGAATACTTCGATTGTAAAGTTATTGAATGGAATACTTCGACTGTAAAGTTATTGAATTGAATACTTCGATTGCTAAGTTATTGAATGGAATACTTCGATTGTTAATTTATTGAACTGAATACTTTGATTAAGGTATTGAATGGAATACTTCGATTGTAAAGGTATTGAATGGAATATTTCGATTGTTAAGTTATTGAATATAATACTTCGACTGTAAAGTTATTGAATGGAATACTTCGATTAAGTTATTGAATGGAATACTTCGATTGTAAAGATATCGAATGGAATACTTCGATTGTTATGGTATTGAATGGAATACTTCGATTGTTAAGTTATTGAATGGGATACTTCGACTGTTAATTTATTGAATTGAATACTTAGATTGAGTAATAGAATGGAATACTTCGATTGTTAAGTTATTGAATGGAATACTTCGATTGTAAAGTTATTGAATGGAATACTTCGATTGTTAAGTTATTGAATGACATACTTCGATTAAGTTATTGAATGGAATACTTCGATTGTAAAGTTATTGAATGGAATACTTTGATTGTTAAGGTATTAAATGGAATTCTTCGATTGTTAAGTTATTGAATTGAATACTTGGATTAGTAAGTTATTGAATGGAATACTTCGATTGTTAAGTTATTGAATTGAATAGTCTGATTGTTAAGTTATTGAATTGAATACTTCGATTGTTAAGTTATTGAATGGAATACTTGGATTAGTAAGTTATTGAATGGAATACTTCGATTAAGGTATTGAATGAAATACTACGATAGTAAAGATATTGAATTCAATAGTTCGATTGTTAAATTATTGAATGGAATACGTCGATTGTAAGGTTACTTAATGGAATACTTCGATTGTTAAGTTATTGAATTGAATACGTCGATTAAGGTATTGAATTGGATACGTCGATTGTAAAGTTATTGAATGTAATACTTGGATTGTTAAGTTATTGAATTGAATACTTCGATTGTTAAGTTATTGAATTAAACACTCTGATTGTTTAGTTATTGAATTGAATACTTGGATTGTTAAGTTATTGAATGGAATACTTCGATTGTTAAGTTATTGAATGGAATACTTCGATTGTTAAGTTATTTAATGGAATACTTCGATTATTAAAGTATTGAATGGAATACTTCGATTGTTAAGTTATTGAATGGAATACTTCGACTGTTAAGTTATTGAATTAAATACTTCGATGGAGTTATTGCATGGAATACTTCGATTGTTAAGTTATTGAATAGAATACTTCGATTGTTAAGTTATTGAATGGAATACTTCGATTGTTAAGTCATTGAATTGAGTATTCGATGGTTAAGTTATTGAATGGAATACTTCGATTGTTAAGTTATTGAATGGAATACTTCGATTGTTAAGTTATTGAATGGAATACTTTGATTGTTAAGTTATTGAATGGAATACTTCGACTGTTAAGTTATTGAATTGAATACTTCGATGGAGTTATTGCATGGAATACTTCGATTGTTAAGTTATTGAATAGAATACTTCGATTGTTAAGTTATTGAATGGAATACTTCGATTGTTAAGTTATTGAATTGAATACTTCGATTGTTAAGTTATTGAATGGAATACTTCGATTGTTAAGTTATTGAATTGAGTACTTCGATGGTTAAGTTATTGAATGGAATACTTTGATTGTTAAGTTACTGAATGGAATACTTCGACTGTTAAGTTATTGAATTGAATACTTCGATGGAGTTATTGCATGGAATACTTCGATTGTTAAGTTATTGAATAGAATACTTCGATTGTTAAGTTATTGAATGGAATACTTCGATTGTTAAGTTATTGAATAGAATACTTCGATTGTTAAGTTATTGAATGGAATACTTCGATTGTTAAGTCATTGAATTGAGTACTTCGATGGTTAAGTTATTGAATGGAATACTTCGATTGTTAAGTTATTGAATGGAATACTTCGATTGTTAAGTTATTGAATGGAATACTTTGATTGTTAAGTTATTGAATGGAATACTTCGACTGTTAAGGTATTGAATTGAATACTTCGATGGAGTTATTGCATGGAATACTTCGATTGTTAAGTTATTGAATAGAATACTTCGATTGTTAAGTTATTGAATGGAATACTTCAATTGTTAAGTTATTGAATAGAATACTTCGATTGTTAAGTTATTGAATGGAATACTTCCATTGTTAAGTTATTGAATAGAATACTTCGATTGTTAAGTTATTGAATGGAATACTTCGATTGTTAAGTTATTGAATAGAATACTTCGATTGTTTAGTTATTGAATAGAATACTTCGATTGTTAATTTATTGAATGGAATACTTCGATTGTTAAGTTATTGAATAGAATACTTCGATTGTTAAGTTATTGAATGGAATACTTCGATTGTTAAGTCATTGAATTGAGTACTTCGATGGTTAAGTTATTGAATGGAATACTTCGATTGTTAAGTTATTGAATGGAATACTTCGATTGTTAAGTTATTGAATGGAATACTTCGATTGTTAAGTTATTGAATGGAATACTTCGACTGTTAAGTTATTGAATTGAATACTTCGATGGAGTTATTGCATGGAATACTTCGATTGTTAAGTTATTGAATAGAATACTTCGATTGTTAAGTTATTGAATGGAATACTTCGATTGTTAAGTTATTGAATTGAATACTTCGATTGTTAAGTTATTGAATGGAATACTTCGATTGTTAAGTTATTGAGTGGAATACTTCGATTGTTAAGTTATTGAATGGAATTCTTCCATTGTTAAGTTATTGAATTGAATACTTAGATTAAGGTATTGAATGGAATACTTCAATTATTTAGTTATTGAATGGAATACTTCGATTGTTACGTTATTGAATGGAATACTTCGATTGTTAAGTTATTGAATGGAATACTTCGACTGTTAAGTTATTGAATATTCGATTTAGTTATTGAATGGAATACTTCGATTGTAAAGTCATTGAATGGAATACTTCGATTGTTAAGTTATTGAATGAAATACTTCGATTGTTAAGTTATTGAATGGAATATTTCGATTAAGGTATTGAATGGAATATTTCGATTAAGGTATTGAATGGAATACTTCGATTGTAAAGTCATTGAATGGAATACTTCAACTGCTAAGTTATGTAATTGAATACTTCGATTGAGTTATTGAATGGAATACTTCGATTGTTAAGTTATTGAATAGAATACTTCGATTGTTAAGTTATTGAATTGAATACTTCGATTATTAAGTTATTGAATGGAATACTTCGATGGTTAATGTATTGAATTGTATACTCCGATTAAGTTATTGAATGGAATACCAGGATTGTAAAGTTATTTAATGGAATACTTGGATTTTTAAGTAATTGAATGGTTTTCTTCGATTGAGGTATTGAATGGAATACTTCGCTCGTTAAGTTAATGAATTGAATACTCCGATTGTTAAATAATTGAATGGAACACTTCGATTGTTAAGTGTTTGAATTGAATACTTCGATTGTAAAGTTATGTAATGGAATACTTCGATTGTTAAGGTATTGAATGGAATTCTTCGATTGTTAAGTTATTGAATTGAATACTTGGATAAGTAAGTTATTGAATTGAATACTTGGATAAGTAAGTTATTGAATAGAATACTTCGATTGTTAAGTTATTGAACTGAATACTTCGATTGTAACGTTATTGAACTGAATGCTTCGATTGTTAAGTTATTGAATGGAATACTTCGATTGTTAAGTTATTGAACGGAATACTTCGATTAAGGTATTGAATGGAATACCACGATTGTTAAGTTATTGAATGGAATACTTCGATGATTTAGTTATTGAATTGAATACGTTGATTAAGGTATTGAATTGGATACTTCGATTGTTTAGTTATTGAATGGAATACTTGGATTGTTACGTTATTGAATGGAATACTTCGATTGTTAAGTAATTGAATTGAATACTTTGATTGTTATGTTATTGAATTGAATACTTCGATTGTAAAGTTATTGAATGGAATACTTCGATTGTAAAGTTATTGAATTGGATACTTCGATTAAGGTATTGAATGGAATACTTTGATTGTAAAGTTATTGAATGGAATACTTGGATTGTTAAGTTATTGAATGGAATACTTTGATTGTTAAGTTATTGAATGGAATACTTCGATTGTTAAGTTATTGAATGGAATACTTCGATTGTTAAGTTATTGAATGGAATACTTCAATTATTAAGTTATTGAATGGAATACTTCGATTGTGAAGTTATTGAATGGAATACTTCGATTGTTAATTTATTGAATGGAATGCTTCGTATGAATCCTAGAAAATTAGACTGATCTTTAAAAAAACCCACTGACCAACTTGTCACAACTTTATTGTGTTACGTTCAAATAGCATAAGAATCATATTTTTACTAGATTATTAATAGAAATTATAGGTTATAGTTAAGAGTGTCAGCTAATGACTTCCGGTTCTTGCTCTCGATTTGACTGGATGATTACAGATAGCAAAGCAGGGCAAAAAAGGCTATTCTAAGAATATGGGAAAAGGAGGACTGTACTCTCTGAGGGAAAGATAATCATTAAGCAATAGGGATCATATATTGCCTGTTACCGTCGTCTCGGCCTGCTACCAGAAACCAGAAGTCCAAACAGAGCAGACAATCCTGATCTTAACCAAATTATAAAATGTCATTTCCTACCAACTGAGCATAACTTTTTTTTCCGATGATAAATATACGTTCTAAAATTTTCCTGGGTTTTATTATCTATTTTCTTCAGAGTATCTGTGATTATTTTCAAATTATGTGAATATCCCAGAAGAACAAGAATTTATGAATATATTTTCCTCATTTTTTTTTATTTACCTGTTTTTCATTAGGTTTACATAACTTTTCTAGCAACCTGCGGAGAATCTAAAAATAAAACCTGGATTAAATGCTGGCAGCGATGTCTTTTTAATAATAACCGTTCAATAATTGAAGGCAACCATAACTAATTGTGTTTTCTTTTTTTTTCTGTTTTTACAAGGAAATAACCACTTATCAAGGTTTGGCCACTCTAATATAAGGTTTGAACAGCAGTGTAGTTATCGTTAATTGTTGAAATTGGGGAAAATTGGATTAATTAACTTCTTGCGCCGTCTTTTTAAATAATAGAAACTTACTAATTTCTCTCCAAAATAATGATTATCATGGTGTTGTTTCACGTGCGTCCTGGCACTCATTAACCCTTATCCTTGGCCTTCGGGTCAAGATCAAAGTGTAGTATCTGTTCTTCAGATGCTGCACTTCAATTTCTTGTTCTCTGTCAGTGAAGGAGAAATCCTTCACTACTGAGACAATTTTAATTTTTGTTCCTTTTCTCCACAAACTCTGTTCCGTGGGGAGACATTGTAAATAGGAACCCTTATCCTCGAGTAGCCTTTAGGCCTAGATAAGTGGTAACTAAATTATCAAAAAAAGGATATATTCAGAGACAGAAGAATAACGCGTTGTTGTTAAAAGTATGTTACTTATTCGTTAATAATGTACAGAGGTATAATTTCCAGGCGGAATTAAAGACAACTTACTGAACGCTTCAAAAGAAGATGATAAGCCAACCATTCTAAGAATAAGAAAAAGTTCGACTCACAATGGGTGTCCTAAAATTGTGATTTTCGTGCTTAACTGAGCTACATTTAGAAAAAAAATCTTCATCTTTGAAATAGTGCCCCGAGTCAACATCAAACAAAAACAAATGAATTCCCAAGATGCGACCATTCATTCTGCGCGTTTAACGCTAAAAACGTTATTCCAAAATTAAAAGTGACAGAACAACACACATTTTAATCAGCAAAAGTGACAGACTAATATTGCTGTTTCGAACGTATTATCAGTGTTTGAGAAGGTGGCGGTGGTTAAGTGTTTAACGGCAATGATGAAAACCTGGGTGTGGCATCATCTGTTTTTTTTTTGTTTTTTTTTGTTAAACCCAGCTAAATCATATTGCCAATTGAATCTTAATGTCTACTTGTTCTCTTTCGGTGGAGGAGAAATCCTTCACGATTGAGACAATTTTTATTTTTGTACCTTTTCTCCACGTTAAAAAACGACCCTGGTGTCTAACTCTGTCCCGTGGGGAGGCATAGTAAATAGGTACTATCTAGGGATCGTGTCTAATAGGAGGGGGACAAGTTGAGCAGCGATATTTCTGTTTACATTACATTTAAGCTTATGCAGTTTGTTACAGTCAAGGAAACAGGAAACGGTGAGGGCATTCCAAAATCTAGCAGTCCGAGGAAAGAAATTATTAAAGTATGTAGGCATCTCTACAGTGAAAGGGTGGAAGTTTGTTCTATAGAAACACTTTCATAACTCTGTTCCGCTGGTCTACTTTCCAGCTAACTACAATATCATTATCTTCAAGTCCAACGTAAACAAGTTCTTGTTCAGCCGTCCTCGTAAATGATCTAATTATACCAAATTATTTCTAAAAACGATTATTATGCAACTGTCCCGATGACTACAATACTCACGTTAACCCTTATTTTCCAGGCCTTGACATGTGGTGACCCCATTTGTAAAAAAAATTAGGCTTGTTGAAAACATTAACGTAGTTCTCCACGTAGGTACCTGATGTCCTCCTAAAAGGTATTCTTACTAGAAAGATATGAAGAAAACGAATATTAACAATGAGTGCAAAATTGCTCATCAAACAGCAAAAATCAACAGAAAAAAATAAATTGTTTAAGGTTTGTTTGCTTATTAGTTAATGACTACAACTTGGATGTCTTCAAGTCCAACATAAATAAATTCCTGACAAACCGCCCTCTTCAGTAAAACACTCTATCAAATCTCCAATACTAATGATTACTACAATACTATCTTATTGATTACTGTACACGCAATAACCCTTATCCCTGAGTGGCCTCCGAGCCTTGATAGGTGGTGACCTCCATGTAATATATATATATATATATATATATATATATATATATATATATATATAGCTGACAGACGGACAAAAAGTATATTTAACAAACATGGCAGACCAAAACGTCGGTTTCAGACGAAAACATGGCTCATTAATTAACTAGTTACATTAAGCAGAAAAAAGGGTAATTTCAGATAACAGATCGACTAACCATCAAATGATCTTATATGGACGTCTGGACGGATTGAAAATCAAATGCTTCCATTCCGTCTGAGATGCTAGTGATTACAAACTGCCTGACCGATAAAACATCCGATCGCTTTGTTAGGACACATCTATAGCCTTGGTTGACACATGATATTTGCCCTCCAACCTCGAAGATTAGGCCCAATTTTCTCTAGTAAGCACTTTCATCATTTTGACATCGTAGCCTGTTAAGCTAAATAAATATGTGAAAAAACCCATAGATAATTGGATTTGTCTAACCACCTGGAAGATTGACGCAATGTGATCTACCACGGAAGTATTTGTCTGAAAACGGCGCTTGAACCTTAAAAAATACTAAGAAATGTTTGGTATAATTCCATAAAACATTATATATATATATATATATATATATATATATATATATATATATATGTATATATATATATATATATATATATATATATATATATATATATATAAGCCTGACGAATCCTATAGTTGGATGAAACGCAGAATATTCAGTGTAGCTTAATCGCCATATATATTTTATAAATTACTATATATATATATATATATATATATATATATATATATATATATATATATATATATATATACATATATATATGTATATATATATGTATATATACATATATATATGTATATATACATGTATATATATATATATATATATATATATATATATATATATATATATCGTAGGCAGCTGATTATCAACGCTTTCTATTTAACAATTATAGTTAATTTTTTTCCTTTATATATTCTGATATAGTTAAATTCTATTTTGTAATCGTAGGCTTTTTAAGAGTCGGCTTATGCAAGTGCTAAGTCTGCGATAGGTTAAATTTAGTTGTTGCTTTTTTTTCCAAATTTGATAATGGCTGAAAATCGACCAATTAACATGATGGATTTAAAAAAAAATAGAAAAATCAAAAAGGGCTAGCTAACCGAATTTCGTTCCTCACTCTACAGAGCTAAACCGAAGGAAAATTACGAGTATAAAGATTGTCATGAATATGGCGAGAGGAGAAAAAATAGAATTAAAAAAAGTAAATAAACAAACGGGGGAAAGAATCATAAATATTACATCAAGTCCTAAAATGTTTTCTTTTTGTTTACAATGAGAAGGTCTCAAAGACTTAATAAAAATGATTCCTAGGATTTTTTTAATGGAAAGGCAGGTGCAACCTGCTTAGGATCGTAAACATGTAGACACCGAACTTCGTGATACAAGCAAGGTTATTTATTAGGTGCTCGCAGAAAGCAGAAACTATGTACTATTCAAATCGTCAGACGGTAAAAAATTGCATAAGATTTCTTGGATGGTACGTGCTATTTTAAACGAAAATCGAAATTTTTGCAGTGTTCACCCAAAGTAGTCCGCACTACAACTACATTTAAATAAACAAATAATAGAATTATTATGGTGGTGGTGGGAGAGCATCTTTACGAAGTGACAACGACATATATAGGTATAGTTGAAAAAACAAGGTGCGATTTCGACACAAAATACATCGTTGTACGGACACAAAGATTTGTTTTAAAAATCAGTCACTGATATTACTTAGTCAAGGTAAACGAAGATAAACAGGACATTTATTGACTAAAGTTATTTGAGATTTATAAAAATTGGAAACATTCTTATTAATGGTAGATTCAACAATGTCTAACAGGTAGCCATTGTTGCAAAGGGTCTTTGTGATGGATTTAATTTCGTCATCTAGATTGGCTTCGAACAAATCATTCAAGCTATATGTGTTAAAGTGTTAATTAAATTAATTTTTTTTATTTGTAAGACAAAATGAGTCCCATCGTGTATAGAGGCTAGTAAATGTTGGTTTACGATAGATAGAAATAAGAAAACCTGAAGAAGTCTTGGAAACAAGAAATGTAAGAGTAGAATTGGCTTCTCTTTCTACCGTAAATATAAGCGCTGGGCGAACTTTATTAAGGGTAGTGAAAAGAGAGTCCGCTTTTGTCTTGTTGTCGAATAGGCAAAAGTTGACATCAACGTAACGAAAGTAAAGGTCTGGTTTATGAAAAGCAGATAATAAACCCTCTTCGTGATAACCTTCAAAGATATAAGCCAAAGTTGGTCCCAATTAAGAACCCATGTCCACACCATTTATCTGTCTGTACATAATGTCATTAAAGCTAAATTCAACGGACATAGTGGCGAATTTCATCAATTCTATTCAAAAATATTTTCGGGAATTGGGGGAGTTGGAAGTTGACTCCGATATAAAGCGTCAGCATTTATATTGAGGATCTCTAAGAGTGGGACACAAGCAAAGAGACTAGAAATATCAAAAGAACACATACATTTGTCAGAATAAGTATAGTTTTGCATAAAGTTGGCAAACGCAAAAGAATCTATAATGTAAAACAAACTACATCGTTCCAAAACGGGTTCTAAAATACTTGTCAGCCATTTGCCTAACGAGATCAGAGAACCTTATCATTGATAGTATGCGTCTCAAACAAACTCCACTTTTGAGTCTTAGGCAAACCATACGGACGGGGTGAATAGAACTAGTAGGTCATATTAAATTTGAAATGGAAGTGGGAAGAACACTACTTTTGTCCTCTTCAACAAGTCGGTTTTGTAACTTGGTCTTAATAGAGACAGTAGAATCATATGTATTTACCGGAGCTAATTTGACAAATTTAGACGTGTTCCCCAGAGTCGTCATCATTTTATGGACTTAATCGTGTCAGGCGTAGTGATAACTAAAGATTTATTATGGTGAAGTGTGTTAATTGTATGATAGTGTTCACTTCGCCATTTCGAATCACAAAACAAGGCTGGCGTACCAGCATATGAATGTGAGACGTCATTCATTTTCGCCTTACGGTTACTGACCTTAAAGTCGAAATCGGAGAAAGTATTTTAATTGGGCAAAAAAAGACTTCGAATTCAGCGTATATCTCTTCTCGTTTTGGGTATAGAGGAGAAATGCAAAAGTCTATGCTATGGGAAAGTATACTGAGTTCAAGCTCAAAAACTGTGCAGAAGCGAGATTGAGGATGTTCTGCATTAAGAAACCATATTTTCTAAAAATCAAATGTTGCAAATTCTTCTGATTTTTTAACATTAACCTAGAAAGCTACATTCATGCAACATACAGTGAAAATCTAATTTTATCAAAAAGACAAAATTCCGACAGAATCTTTCTATATTTCATGATATTTTTTGTTTAGATGTAGTAAATTGCGAGAAAGCATTGACAAAATATTGGAGAAAAAACGCCTTTTGTTCAGAGTGTAACTTAGCTCGCTTTATTTTAAACAAAAGAGAGGAAAACTTTGTTGCTCAAACACGTATTTAAGAAGGTTTGTTTAGCATAGACAGTCCTGATGTTAATTTTAATTTTTATTAATGTATTTAATCTATTGATTATCTCAGGTGCGTATCTAATCTTGAAATATTAAAATTTAATAATTGCTGAATAAAGACCAATTAACATGATGGATTTCAAAAAATAAAAAAATGAAAACGGGCTAGCTCACTGAGTTTCGTCCCTCTCTCAAGAGAGCTAAACTGATGGAAAAATAACGACTTAAAAAAATTGTCAAGAATATGGGGAGGGGAGAAAAGATATAATTACAAATAGATAAATAAATAAACAACGATAGAATCACATAGAAATCACATTAAGTCTTAGAAGATTTTATTTTTGCTTGCAGAGAAAAGGTCTCAAGGACTTAATAAAATTGGTTTCTAGGATTTTTAAATGGAAAGACGAGTGCGACTTATCAGGCCTGAAAAGTTACCTACGAACAGATCCAATTTGAGGAAAGAGTAAGGGAGGTGGGGCGAGAACAGGAAATAAAGGAGGTAGTCACGCTCAAAACCGAGAGGATAGACACCACACACACATATATATATATATATATATATATATACATATATATATATATTTATTTATTTAAACAAACATTATTAAAAACAACTGGGATTTTTTTGTTTAGTTATACATTTTTATTTTTCTGATGATGTTTTTTTTGTGTATGGATCAAAGTTAATTATAAATATCGCATAGTTATATTTTTTCTTTTTCGAAGCATGTCGCTAACAATTTAGTATAAACTAGTAATGCCGTACATGTCTTTAAATGCACGACAGGATAATGTGTCTCTACAAAAATACATATATTACCGTGACTAGAACTCGTCATTTCCGCCGGTGTACATGTCACGTGTCTTCTTCCAACAGCCCCAGTAACGAACATCTAGTAAAACATGATAATTTATTAATAAAATCGCAGCCATGAACGTTGTCTCGAAACGTAACCTGCGCCTCCGCATCATCAAAGCCTTACACATTCGGGCAGATACCTCCATCAACTAATCTCGACATGACTTTCCCCATAAATTCACTAATTGCAATTATGTAACTCTTTACGTGTCTGATAAATGCTCAAACACGTTTACAGATATGACGAGTCCCCGCTCACACTCGAACACAACGTTTAATCTATCAAAAAATCAGTCCGCCATCTTGAATAGAAACAGGAATTGTTACTGTTATTTAATGAAACATCCATCAAAGAAGAAATGCTGCCCAATACACACACAAACACGTGTGCACACACACACCCACATACACATACACACACGCGCGCACACACACACACACACACACACACACACACACACACACACACACATATATATATATATATATATATATATATACACCCGGTAAATTTTAGAGTTTATAAAATAATAGTAATGTGCTCATGTTAGATTGTTATTCAGAATATATATATTCAAATTCATTATGTTTAGCAGACTATCTCGTTCGATACAATGTATATATATATATATATATATATATATATATATATATATATATATATATAAACAGAGATGTGTGTGCCACAGACGATTTCTGATTGGTTAATCCAATAATCACATCTCCTAAAAAACTATAGTTCTTACGCTCTTAACTTTACCATAAAATATTTTGGTCTTATTTATTGTCCATCTTGGAAGGGTTTAACCCGCCGAATATATGTCAAGCTATGTCACGGTAACATATATTGAGCAAATTTTTAACAGTATTTTATCCAGTTTTTTATTTATAACACCTTTTCCCAAGCTTACCGTATTAAAGAGGGAGTCAGACGCCATCTTGAATTTTCCAATACATCGGTAAACACTGTATGGTTTTCGAGCTGAATAAACATGTTACATTGAATAAAAATACGAAAAATATATCCAGTTTGGTAGAAAAGTAACTTATCTTGCCTTTGATAACATTTATTTTTTATATATTTGTTTTTTGACAACTTTTTCGAATCTATGTGTACAGTAATACAAACCCAACATTCATTTTGATTTAAAAAAAAATTCATTTTGATTAAAAAAAATAGTTTAATTTTAATATTTGTTTATTGCCTTAACTCATATCAAATGTTTTGCTTGTATTCTGCTTCAAATATTCATAATCTTACATGCATAATTTTCATTTAATTATATTAAATAAACTTCAAGTTTACTACAAATCAAATCGTGTTCCTTCACTTTTTTGAAATGTAATTTATAAGTAATTAAAGAACGCATTCTAATCTTTAAAATCTATAATACAACGAAATATTCAATTGCTTATAATACTCACACAAACTTGTGTTTTTTAAATTATTTTGTTATTATTAATATTAGATGAGTTTCAGTCTAAATCACCGTGCTCTTTCTTTATTTCTTTATTTTAATCCAATTTTGAAGTTTTGTAACGCTGTCTGTAAAAATTACTGTTCATTATTGACAGTCTAAGAGTTCCACATATCTTGCTTGTTGGGACCTCGGCGATGACGTCATTTTTTCAGCTGGCCGGCCATCTTTATAACGAAGGCCACGCCACCATCCCCCCACCAAAAGGGGAAGCCTGGCATTTTCTCACCCGAAAGGGGGGAGCTTGGCAGTTTCTCCCCCAAAAGAGGGAGCCGGTGTCCCCCCCAAGGGTGGGGGGGCGAAGAGGCCAGGAGGAGGTGACTTTTTTCTTTGGGGGCGGGGAGAAGCATCCAGGCACCCTCCTCCCTGAAGGTGGGGTTGGGGATCATCTCTCCCTGAAGGGGGAGGCCGGCACCAAGCATGTAAATCCAGAGGGGTGACTTTTTTGTTCCCCCTCGGAGTGGGAAGGGGGCCGATCACCCAGGCAACGCCGGGTAACCCCTGCTAATATATATATATATATATATATATATATATATATATATATATATATATATATGTATCTGTCTCTGTGTGTGTACATTTCCCTACGCAATGACTGTCAATTTTAAGTCTAAGTCTACAGACTCGAAATTTTATATACAGGGTACTGAGATTTGGGAAAATCTATGTGATTGGTTTTCGGCCAAAAATTTGGCTGTTAAGGGGTCAAAGTTCAACGAGTTTAGCTTTGAGAACTCTCCAAAACTCCTCCGACAATTTTGGGTGTAAACACTTGAGATTTTAGATAAAGGTTCCTTGGACATGGATCTAACTTAAGAACTTGATTAAAGCCCAAAACAATAAATGTTAAGAGGTCATAATAGGGGTCAAAGTTAAAAAAAATTGACCTCTTATTTTTTTGCTCAGCATACACCTTACACCGGGCAACGCCGGACACCCATGCTAGTATATATATACATATATATATATATATATATATATATATATATATATATATATATATATACACACTAGCAAAAGTACCCGTCGTTGACTGGGTTCAAAAACAGCCTACAGAAAATGGACTCTGATTTATGAAAGTATGATAGGTTATGAAAAGGAAGGGCTGTAAAGAGATAGCTTCGAATTTGGGGTATCGAAACCAAAGTAAAATATGATGAAAGTAAAAATAAAATAGATAAACCCTATAATTTATTATACCATACCTGTTCACACTGAAACACTTATCACAATATTCTGTGAACCTATATTAAAAATTCTTGTTAAACTTTGTGACATATTTCCATTCTATGGAGGTCAGGCGCGAACGAACACCCCATAATTGTATTATACCATATTTCTTCAAACTGAAACATGATTATCAAAGTATATTTACGTAGATAGATATGAAAAGTATTTATTAAAGTTTGTGCCTACTTCCATTCTATGGAGGCCAAGCCGTGAACGAAGACCGCACAATTTTATTATACCATCCCTATTTAAGTTAAAACATACTTATCAAAGTATTCTTATGTACATCTATATCAAAACACTTGTAAACTTTTTTTTATTAATTTTTAATTTTTTTATTTCCATACTTTGTGGACCAGGCGCGAACGCAGACCCCACAATTTTAATGAACCACCGTTCTGCCAGATCAAACATACCCATTCCTGTGTCTCGATACATCTTCTAACATTATATGTAATCAGTTTTTTTAAAATAGTCAACCATATAGGAGCCTATTCGTGACTAGACAAACACCCACAGGCATTTGTTAGAGCATGGATAGAGAGAGAGAGAGAGAGAGAGAGAGAGAGAGAGAGAGAGAGAGAGAGGAAGATGGATAAAGAGAGAGAGAGAGAGAGAGAGAGAAGGGAAGAGGTGAGCTACAGTGTAGACACGTTGGCCAGAAGTAAAAGATCAGCTGATTTGATTGCGTGTGAGTCATGTGATCAGGTTAGCTGAATCGTTGAGATTTGATTTGGACACAGAAGACAACGGACGGCTTCCTGTGGTCTCCTCCTCTCCACTGGGGGGGACGAACGCTGACGTGTGTAGAATAAGAACCCACACAGGCCGATTTCACTTTCACCTTCTGCAGGACATCTGGAGAAAGTGAAATAAAAACTATAGAACTAATTCCTTGTCTTGGAGTGATTGAATCTTCATCCAAAAACAGGTATCAAGTCTCCCTCCAGGATGAGAAATTTCCAGATGGTCCAACATCGAAGAAGCAGAGGTAGGTTCTGAAAATACATGTCACTCACACACGATTCCCTTTATGATAATCAAGCACACAACCCTTTATTATAGAAACAACGTAATACATTCAGCTTATATATATATATATATATATATATATATATACTTGTTTATTGTTTTATAAACATGCTCATATACCGCTGCTACAAACAGCCACTTGTTTCAATCAAACAACAGATATCATCAGGCAGCGACTTGACTATTCAAATGTTCAATTATTGGTTATTCATTGAACATTTGAATAGTCAAGTCGCTGCCTGATGATATCTGTTGTTTGATTGAAACAAGTGGTTGTTTGTAGGAGCGGGATATGAGCATGTTTATATAACAATAAACAAGTATTATCAGCTCTTTTTATTGAGCACTATCTAACAACCTCGTTGAATTCACCAGTCCATTACTTTTGAATATAAAAAACCCGTATATATATATATATATATATATATATATATATATATATATATATATATATATATATATATATATATATATATATATATATATATATATATATACTACCAGATTGCCCAGTGTTGGCCTATTATAATATATGTTTGAATATATTTTAATTCATGCAGATTTCGCATCAGAGAAAGCACAACCCTCCTTGAATATTTATTTGTTTAAAATTGATATTCAAATTATAAACGTCATTCACAGAATTTTATCAATTTTTTCTTTTTTTTTCCTCGTTATCGTGTTAAATTGAAGAAAAAATAGTTAGTAAAGAGCCCGCATGCTCGTTTGTCGGCAGTGTTATTTGGTAATTCCGAAAGAAAACGCTTGACACACGTGATATAAAAGTCAGAGTTGTGTTTGACGTGATATAAGCGTTATTTGAATTTTAAAATAAAATACGTCGTAAATACGTTTATAAACCAGATTGCAATATTATGAAATAAACAAATATCTATTTGTTTAAAATTAATATTTCAACGATAAACGTCAGCCTTATATATATATATATATATATATATATATATATATATATATATATATATATAATTCTAATTTTTTTTAAATTTTGACCTTTTAGCGGTCATTTTTTCCTGCCAAAGACCTATGAAAAACACCACAAAAATGTAATCAATTGACACGTCTTCGTCTCGGCGGAGATACAGTTTGAAAAACTTGAGATAGACAGGTAGGCACACGTACACATAGACATACTATATAAAATTTTTACTCCAAAAATATCATTCCTGTTCCAATGTTAACGTAATGAACTACTTTTCCTAGTTGTTTTGTGTATAAAATTGACATTTTCGAAACCTAATGTAGACGCATAGTAAGTTATATAAAAAATATTTTTAATTTAGCTCTTAGAATACAATAAACACTTTATGCTTTCAACCAGCCAAACGCAATCAATATAAAAATTGACACTCCTATCCCCAACTTGCATTCAACACAACAACTCATATATAAACTTACATTACGACACACACACATGTTATATATAGGTTTTCATTATTAAGAGTGAGTCTTATTAAGAGAGTCTTATTAAAGTGCAGTCTTAGAGAGACTTAGAGTTCTAGTGAGAGTTTGTCGTTGAGTTTTAGAGAGAGAGAGAGAGAGAGAGAGAGAGAGAGAGGGGTGTTGTTGACTTAGAGATTGTTGTTCGTGTTATATATTAAAATGTTTATTCTTAGAATTGTAATGGAGAAGCTCTTTGGTGAGGAGACAGTGTTCAGACAGTCTTAGTGTAGATATGAGATGTAGAGTTCACATTGTAGATATGAGATGTGTAGACGTGTATGTAAGGACATTTTATAACACAGATATATAGGCATATAATACAATTTTCACTTTACCTTTTTGGTAGAATCACAACGACGTTTATAAAAACACATGATGGGTTTATTTCTTCTCACGACCGGCCGTGGTTTTTATCATCAAGAATTCAAAGCTTCACATATTAAGTTTCAAAGTGACCGTCTCGCTTCTAGACGTTCGAAACTGGACTGTCGTCTGTCGACCTCAGACTCTCTCTCTCCGTCTCTCCCCTGCTTCTGTCTGCTTAACTCTAAAGTTTTTCTATCTATATCTAGAACTTCCCATTTTTCCATGACGTCATACACATGTTAAAACATGTGTCTTCTTTTCACGTGTTCTGGACATGCGTGTCCAAAACTTTTTCCTTTGTTTACAAAAGGAATTTTAACCTATAATCAGTAACCTATATTTCCAATATGTTAAAAACATGTTTATTAAATTATCTTGTAGCTGCATTCTTTCAATTGAATTTTCATAACAAAATTGACAGTGTACATTCTTTTCTTGAAACTATTTTATCTCTAAGCTGTTTTACATTCCATTTTCTAATTCTCACACATAATCTATTTCTAAACCTAAATTACGAGGTTCGAATTTCGTCTATTGCTATTTCATTTTCATTTTAACTAAATCTCTCTATTTTTATACTTACATGAAAAGGGGACAGCCCTTATCATGTAACACACACACAGTCTTACATACACATATAAAGATGTTTTTTGTCGCACTGACACTCGTATTAAAAGCCTACTTTTTCTATTAAAAAATATTAAAACAAACTTCTTATACTCAGTCAGGGATATGCGAGCGACTTCATACCGGTTAACTAATTTGCATACTCCTTTGAAAATTGAACTTCAATTATTCAGTTTATATGCTTTCTTATTATTATTATTTTAAACAATCGTGCGCAGTTCTATTTATGCATATTTTTACATTGTGAATAATTGCATAGTATTTAGGATAAAAAAGTTCGAGCACACGCATATATATATATATATATGTATATATAGTCATTCACACACAGTACTGTTTCGCAGCTCAGCTAGACAGGCAACTACCTTAAGCTAGGATTGAAAACCGACCGCCTGTACAACAGTCAAGGCTCCTATCGATTACGCTAATCGGCGACTGCTGTGCGAGTCGTGAATTAACAATGTTTTGACATCGTCCGAAATACCTTAGTTCGTTTTTTTTACATACGCTTTATACGTTAATGGTAATTCATGTATCCCTTCTCAATATCTTCAACTCAAGATGAGGAGCATTATATATATATATATACACAAACACACACAACTTTACTGACATACATAAGTTTAAGTGTTATGTGAACAGACATCATACTGCCTAACTCCATACATCCAAATGGCAATGTGCCTTGTTTGGGGTGAAAAATTTATATATATATATATATATATATATATATATATATATATATATATATATATATAAATTTTATATATATATATATATATATATATTTTAACGAGTGTAGCAATTAAGACTTGTAGGTTTTTCAGACTTTATCATTTTTTAATATTTTAAAATAAAAAAAAATATTAAAAAATGATAAAAGTCTGAAAAACCCACAATTGTTGATAGCTACACTCTTTTATTGGAGTTGTTTGTCGAACTGACATTAATGTTAAAAGCCCAATTTCTATTTAAAAAGTGAATTCAACTTTCTTATATGCTTTTTAATTCAGTATTCGTTTTTTTTTCTGCTTTCTTATTGGATGATTAGTTCTATTTCACAATCATGCACAGTCCTATTTCTGCATGTTTTCTACATAATGCATAACTGCATAGCAGTTAGAGCTGCACGTAGAGTAAATCTCTACCTCTATCTGTCTGAGAAACAGTCGCTATAAAACTACTTTGTCATTTTTGGTCTACAGATTTGAAACTTGATATATGAGGTAATCGGACATGTAGAATAAAATCAGTTTAGTTTTCGCCGAGAAAATAATAGGCAAAGGGTTAAAAAAAAATGAAACTTGTCAGACGTGGTTCGACGAAATGTATATGTTCTGTGCAGTCACAAACATACATTTATACGTTTAAGAGCGAAGTCAAGTTTCGATATGCATGTATCGTTAGCTCAGGTGGTAGCGTATACTGCTGGAGAGCTAAATGTTTTGGTTTCAATTCTAGCTGATAGCACCATAGTAATATTTTAGAAACTTTTTGAAATCACTATTATATATTGGGTACAATATAATAATCAATAGAGAATTGATTTCATACGAAATACGAAATCTGCATGATTGAAATATCACATTTAAAGAATTTAATACCGGCCAACGCCGAGTGATCTGCTAGTATATATATATATATATATATATATATATATATATATATATATATATATATATAAAGATTAATAATTGTAAATTATGAATCAATTTCAAAAAGAGAAACAAAATAAAATCAAACTGAGTATATGATCGTTTCGGAAACGATATTTATTTCATTAAAATTGACAAATAATATTGGCAATAATTGACAATGAATGTTTGTTTTTAATATTGTCTCCTCATCAGCACAAATGGGGTGGGAATTGCGCAAGACACTAAAATAAACTATCATGTTTGTAATGAGTAAGATGGATGAATCTTTATGGTGAACAAGATGTCAATAACTGTTACGTTTGTTACTATATATAGAGGCATGTTGTTGTCTTTGTTTTCTGGTCACAATTATTTCCTAAATATTAATATGGCTCTAGGATAAATATACCTATTGAGCTTATTATATATCAACAGTGCTATGAGCAATGTTCCTTTAAAGTATTAATACATTAAATTAAACTTTGCTCCTCAAGACTTCCGGTATAACTCCCTTTGTAATTTATATATATATATATATATATATATATATATATATATTTATATATATATAAGTGAATTTGTCTGTGTGTACGGATGGTCAGTACCAAACATCTACAGACTTATAACTTGATATATAAGGGATTTGGGCATGTGGAATAAATTCGATTTGGTTCTAAGTCCGTGACAATAGCTGCTAAAGGGTCGCAATTACAAAAGGAGGTCGCGCATTAGGTTATTTTTTACGGATTTATAATTTTATAGTTTTGTGGTTTTATAATTATGTTATTATGTTTATTATTATTTTCATTTTATTATTATTATTATTATTATTATCATTATTATTATTATTATTATTATTATTATTATTATTATTATTATTTCTTAAGGCCACAGAGGAGACAACAAAGCAAAAAAGCAGCCAAACCAAAGCTGGCTTGTTAGCACGCTATATATATATATATATATATATATATATATATATAATTTTAGCTGAAATAATGCGAAGCTCGCGATTTGTTTACAAACAAACGTTTGAGCCCTCTACGAGTAGCGGACGGATGTTTATTTAAATAATCGTTCGGACAGGTTACTTTCGGCCACCGATTCCGTAGTCAAGGGGTAGGACTGCCGACTGTCATCACGACGGTTCTAGGTTCGATCCTCGGCTTGGGAAAGGTGTTAGTCTAGCGGCACTGATGAGTTGTGAAACAACGAAACAGGTCTGTATGTCGATGACTAAAATATATTTTATATATATATATATATATATATATATATATATATATATATATATATATATATATGCTAATTTGGGCATATTTTATTGGTTTTAAAATATAGGTTCTTTTAAATTAATTTCCATAAATTTTAACCATAGAATAATACTATAATCTTTGGAAAGCCTTTCAAATTTTTATGAAGTTTCTGGCCCATAGAACCAAAGATATTAACATTTCAATATTTAATTTGGCGACGAATATAAATATATCTATATATAAATATACCACTTTTATGGACAATTGTATAAGTTCGAAATCTCGGCAACTACTGATCAAAATTTAACAAATAAAAGACCGTTGGAAATCTTACTTTCTTTCTTAGCCAGCGATGGATGCGGACGTTTGTTGGATATCTATCCATTTTCTCTTTTTCCTTGACTGAATATAAACTTTTCTGCATTTCCGCGAACACAATACAACCTAAAAGACCGAAATCTTGTTTTGTGAATGTTAACTGGATTTTTGACATTTTGAAATTTAAGCCATTGGACCTATAATTCTGGATATTTTCATTCTTAAAAGGAGTTCTCTTTCTCCTTTCAGATTACCAATGAGGGAGTCATTACACACGCTAAAATTTTATTACTGGTTTGTTGTTTTTTGTTTTTCAATTGTTTCATATATATATATATATATATATATATATATATATATATATATATATATATATATATATATATTTATCTGTTTTTCTTACAATTTATGACCCAATATCATAAATTGTTGTTTCATCTAAGGCAGTAACCAGCAAATTTTAGCTTTGCTATAATTATATTTTGCCAATTAATTACCGACCTCTGATGAGAAGAATAGCAAGACTTGCATTCTTTGAAACTCCGCGGAATAAAGACTTCAAAAATTGATTTTGGAGTATTCTGTTGAATAATATATTTAATTGTAAATTTTAATTTACAGTTTTAATCCCCGCCATATATATATATATATATATATATATATATATATATATATATATATATATATATATATATATATATATATTTAAAGTCAAGTGATCATGTTTCAACTTTATATGGTACTAAACGTAAAAACACCTATCGACCGCTTTCTTTGTTTTCAGTCATTGTAGACGGTCTCCAAATTTAAGATTTATTTCTACGTCAAACAAACATATAATTATAAATGAAATAGCAGTGTTTTATGCCGTTTTTTCTACATGGGGGTCACCACTTATCAAGGCCCGAAGGCCACTCAGGGATAAGGGTTATTGCGTGTACAGTAATCAATGAAATAGTATTGTAGTAATCATTAGTATTGGGGGTTTTGATAGAGTGTCTTACTTAAGGGGGCGGTTTGTCATGAGTTTGTTTATGTTGGACTTGAAGACCTCCAAGTTGTAGTCAGGTGGGAAACAGGCAAGTGGCAGAGATTTCCACTGGCGTGCAGTTCTAAGAAAGAAGCTTTGCTCATGGAATCTAGGTTTGGATTTAGGCACAGATAAATAGTGGGGAAAATCATTGATAGTAGTTTCAGCAATACGGGTGTTTCTCGTGAAAGATTGGCGAAGGGGGACGAGGGACGAGCACCTGCCATGGAAATAACGATAAAACAAAGACAGGCTCGCAACGTCTCTTCTGTGGGAGAGAGGTTGCAGGGAAGAGAAAAAGGCATCCCGCACTAAACCAAGAAGTCTATTTTGTACTTTGTCAAGGCAGGATAGGCTATTTTTAGCAACTCCTGCCCAGATGTGGGAGCAGTACTCAATCCTTTGACGTACTTGGCTTTTATAAAGTTAGAAAATTGCATCAGTAGTGAGATATCTTCTGGAGCGGTAGAAGGATCCCACCATTTTCCCAGCGTCCCTGGCAACAGATTTGATGTACGTGTTCCATTTCAGATCAGGAGTAAAGGTCAAACCCAGAAGCTTGTCAAAACATGGAGCCTCTCCAAGACGAGAGCTATCCATTTCAATTGATGCCAGATGGGGATCAGAGCGTTGATGATGTAAAGATAGAAGCTTGGTTTTGGATGCATTAAAAGTGACCAGCCACCTCTTCCCCCATTGTACCACGTGCTCAAGATCAAAGGAGAGAGAATTAGAGAGAACTTTGTCATTTACGGCCTTTGATGTGTTGCCATAGATGGTCGTGTCATCAGCATAGATGTCAACGAATGATTTAAGTATGTGTTTAGGGAGATCATTGATGTAGATCAGGAAGAGAGTTGGGCCCAAGATGGACCCCTGGGAGACTCCAGCTTTAATACTGTGGGCCTCTGATTTCTGCCCATAAACCACTACTCTTATGAACTTATCAGAGAGAAATGATTTAATAATTGAGAAAACATTTCCAATAATACCGTAGCTGGAAATCTTGTGAAGTATGCCCTTATGCCATACCTTATCGAAGGCCTTCGATATGTCAAGAGCAATTGCCCTGGAAAGGAAATCTTTGTCAAGAGATTCACGAATCCTATGTGATATAACCGTTAGCACATCTGCTGTAGATCTTGCAGAGCGGAAACCACATTGCATACCACTAAGAAGGTTGTTTCTGTTGAGGTGGTTGACTACTTCTTTATTTAATATGGATTCCAACAACTTACTCATGACACACACCAGAATTTTGTCAGGATTTACAAATTTAGCCTTTGCTTTTCCCAATTATCCTTAAAAGAAAATGTAAAATCCTGCAAAACTTTCAACCTTATAACAATATTCTTTGCTGGCCTTACCGCATCATTCACTGCAGACGAAATCTCTCCAAAGTTTAGCAAGGAAAATAGCTGTCTTTGATAAAAACAATGCACATTTGTAGGTTATATTGTATTTGTGCATTGTAGGCTATATTGTATTTATGCATTGTAGGCTATATTGCATTTATGTATTGTAGGTTATATTGTATTAATGCATTGTAGGTTATATTGCATTTATGTATTGTAGGTTATATTGTATTTATGCATTGTAGGCTATATTGCATTTATGTATTGTAGGTTATATTGTATTATTGCATTGCAGGTTATATTGCATTTATGCATTGTAGATTATATTGTATTAATGCATTGTAGGTTATATTGCATCAATACATTGTAGGTTATATTGTATTAAAGCATTGTAGGTTATATTGCATCTATGTATTTTAGGTTATATTGTATTAATGCATTGTAGGTTATATTGCATTCATGCATTGTAGGTTATATCGTATTAATGCATTGTAGGTTGTATTGTATTTATGCATTGTAGGTTATATCGTATTAATTCATTGTAGGTTATGTTGTATTTATGCATTGTAGGCTATATTGTATTAATACATTGTAGGTTATATTGTATTTATGCATTGTAATTTATATTGTATTAATGCATTGTAGGTTATATTGTATTTATGCATTGTAAGCTATATTGTATTAATGCATTGTAGGTTATATTGTATTAATGCATTTTATGTTATATTTTATTAATACATTGTAAGTTATATTGTATTAATGCATTTTAGGTTATATTGTATTAATGCATTGTAGGTTATATTGCATCAATACATTGTAGGTTATATTGTATTAAAGCATTGTAGGTTATATTGAATTTATGTATTGTAGGTTATATTGTATTAATGCATTGTAGGTTATATTGCATTTATGCATTGTAGGTTATATCGTATTAATGCATTGTAGGTTGTATTGTATTTATGCATTGTAGGTTATATTGTATTAAAGCATTGTAGGTTATATTGCATTTATGCATTGTAAGTTATATTGTATTAATGCATTGTAGGTTATATTGTATTAATGCATTGTAGGTTATATTGTATTAATGCATTGTAGGTTATATTGTATTTATGCATTGTAAGCTATATTGTATTAATGCATTGTAGGTTATATTGTATTAATGCATTTTATGTTATATTTTATTAATACATTGTAAGTTATATTGTATTAATGCATTTTAGGTTATATTGTATTAATGCATTGTAGGTTATATTGTATTTATGCATTGTAGGTTATATTGTATTTATGCATAGTAGGTTATGTTGTATTCATGTATTGTAGGTTATATTTTATTCATGTATTGTAGGTTATATTGTATTTATGTATTTAGGTTATATTTTATTTATGTATCGTAGGTTATATTGTTTATATTTATAGTAGGTTACATTGTATTAATGCATTGTAGCTTATATTGTGTTCATGCATTGTTGGTTAGAATTTATTAATGCATTATATGTTATATTGTATTAATGCATTGTTATGTTATATTTTATTAATGCATTGTAGGTTATATTGTATTTATGTATTTTAGGTTATATTGTATTCATGTATTGTAAGTTATATTGTATTCATGTATAGTAGGTTAAATTGTATCCCTGTATTGTAGGTTGAATTGTATTCATGTATTTGGGGTTATATTGTATCCATGTATTTGAGGTTATAGGAAGGAAGTAGTAAATTCACAAGCGATTTTTAATTACATATATATCCCCGTTAGGGAGATGACCACGTTAGTTTTTGACAATTCTTGCAGGGAGGTATCGACATTCTCCTACATACAGCGCCTGGAATTCCCAGCCACCCATTTTAGTAATGACTAGGCTTAGCGTTGCTTAACTTCGGTTATCTGATGGAAACCGGTGTATCAACGTGGTTATGTCATAATTTTATTGCAGTTATGGTTACTATGTTATGCGGTTTTTTGTAAGTGTTTTCAGACGTGGTTAGCTTAATAAATTAGGTTGTTGCTTTTAGCTTTAAGCGACCGTTCCTTAAAAATAGAAATATATGTGAAGCATAATATAAACAGTCTAAAATATAAAGTTACAGAAAGTTTAGGTTTATGCGCATATTGGCCATAAACAAAGGCAATGGGGATGTGATTTTGCACGTTGTATATTCTTAGGAGCTGTTTGTCTACGAATGTATAAACGACTTCGTTACCATTCATTATAATCATTTTTGGCTCGAAATATTAAAAATATCTATAAGGCTATTTTTTGTTTGTCAAATGTAAAGAAATTCATTATTTTAGCCACGAAACAAATCATACAACACGCACACACATACACGCATATATATACATATATATACACACACACATAAATATATATATTATTATTTTATTTTATCATTTCTAATAAAACATGCAACGCTTCCTTAGACTATATATATATATATATATATATGTGTGTGTGTGTGTGTGTGTGTGTGTGTGTGTGCGTGTGTGTGTGTATTATTTTACGAACTAAACTAAGTAATATCGCCTGAAGATGGTTTCTAGTTACTTGTAACTGGCTGACCGAACCATGCTCATGAATGTGTAGCAACGTATTAATGCTTATGTAAAACAATTAAAAGTATATTATTTTATGTATTTACATAAGATTGTATGTATCTATTTTCAGCATCTACTTCGACAGTGCTGGATGATACGTAAGTAGAACTAGGTTGTAAGTTATGAAAATATATATGATAATAAGCTACACAGAATTTTCCGCGTTTTATCTGGTTATTCGTCAGGCTATTGAATAGAGTTAATGTTGCTAGGCGTTTTTATATGTTCCCGTGGTACTGTGGTTCTTACCAAGGAAAATATTTCATTGTCAATGGGCATCAGACTAGAGTAATTTGGTCTCTAATTCACCTGTTTCCTTATCTTTTTGGGCGGCGACCCGGTTTCTATTTTCTTTGTATTGAGAATTGCCCTTGTTTTAATCTGAATGTTTTTCACCTAAATTGTATTTTATACTAGTGCAGTTTTTCATGTATTTACTTATTTCTTAATTATTATTACTGCATTTATTAATATAATATATAAACAACTATATGTCTGTTAGTTGTCCCCAAATTTTCAAACTACATCTACCTCGAAACTAAAAGTCGCAGAGCGGCACTAGTGATCTCAAATTATTAAATGTTTATGGACCGTTCTTTTATGGGTCTTTAGTCGATTAAAATAGTTTTTAAGGGGCCAAAAATGAGTCAAAATTAAAAAAAATATCGTTCTACATTTCCGAGCGTCACGTCCAAATACTTACTTTGAAAGATCAGCGTAGCAGTGTTGCCAGCATTGCTGCAGAGATTAGAGATGTAGGGTCAGTCTGTTAGTGCTCAGACCATATGCCGCACTCTACATGAAATTGGCGTGTATGGCATTGGCGTGTATGGCTGTCACCCAAAGAGGAAGCCTCTTGTGAAGACGATGCACAAGATAGCCCGCAAGCAGTTTGCTGAAAACATGTCAACAAAACAGATGGATTACAGGAAGTGTGTTCTATGGTCTAAAGATTAATTTGTTTGTTCCTATGGCTTCAAGCATGTGTGGCGACAACCATCTGAGGAGTACAAGGATAAGTGTGTCATGCCTACAATGAAACATGATGTTGAGAATGTCATGGTTTGGAGCTGCATGAGTTATGCAGGAACCGGGGAGTTACGTTTCATTCAGGGAAGCATGAAATCCAACATGTACTGTGAAATACTGCAGTAAAGCGTAATCACCTCGTTCAAAAACTGAGATGCAGGGCAGTACGTACCTTCAACGCGCGCCACAGTTTTAACACACCCTGTATGTAACATAATGTAAGTGTAATTAATATATTATTATCATCCGAACTTTTTTTACTATTTAATAGAAGAAGCTTCAAATAAACTGCTAATATTTTTTAAATTTTTTACAGCTTACAAAAATAATGAAAATGCGAGACAAAAATCGTGTTTACATTATCGACGCATTAAAACAATGTTCCTATGTAGTGACGTGTTTTAAGCCGTGGATACACCTATGTTTTAAAAATCTAGCAAAAATTAAATAATAGTCATATTTACCTGAAATTTTCGATATTTATTCATTATTAAATAAACTTACATATTAAAAGTAGATTTCGTTAAATATGTTAGAGGATTTTTTAGGTGTTCTACCCCCCCCCATATTTCATGTTACGAAAACTGAAAAAAATAAATGTAGCTCGATAAAAATTTCAACATTTTTTAAAGCTGGAAAGATCAAATAAACAAAAAATAGTTATATATATATATATATATATATATATATATATATATATATATATATATATATATATATATATATATATAAAATCCCATCATTTTTTCATTTACCTCAAAGTTGTAAATAAAATTGGGCATAAAATCATTAATATTATGTAAAAAAAATAAATTGCACAATTTTTTAAAATTTTTTTCTCGGTAACATAATAATTTGAATTACAAAAAAAAAACGAATTCTAAAAAATAATTATTTTTAAAACGCTTTAAATGATATTAAATTCAAATATTACGCGATATGAAGGTTACACCGATTTTTTTTTATATAACAAGTTTCCAATGTTAAAAAATATATTCATATAATATAATATATGATTCTTGAGATAATAAAAATTGCAAAAGAAAAATCGACCAAAAAAAAATTCGTTTCGATTTGATTATTTAAAATGACAGAGGTCGAAATCAAAATTTGCGCTTTTTTTCAAAAATATACGGAAGCCTGTAAGAACAAGCATTTGTAGATAGATGTATCAACAGAACAGGCTTAAATTTACTTTATCGTCTGTCTAGTTCGTCATTAGAAATCTATTTGCTTTACAAAAGGTAAGTCTTATATTATTTTTTATACATTTTTATTGTCCATTTTTTTTTATTGTATATTTTAATTATTCAGAAATTTCTGATAAATTTATCGTTTAATGTATAAATTTTGTAATATTTTGCGAGCTTTTTTCTTATATCTTCAAATCATTAGCACAGACTAGTTGTTTTTCGTAATATATGAGAAATTACTTTTTTGTGAACTTATGCACTTATTTTACCGTTCTGAAATAATAACGATAGTAAAATAACGTTATTTGCAAATTAATTTTATAGTGCTAATGCTCTTTCATAGAAATTACAATAAACACACGAAATGATGACGTCGTGTTTTTGTTTAGAATGATGACGTAGTACACAACAGTTCGGAGGTACCTATAGGGCAGTGTTCCGGCATGACAATGGTCTGGAACATACCTCCACGACCACTGGTATACTGAAGAAGCTGAGGGTTAAGGTGATAGACTGGCCAAACATGTCTCCAGACTAGAACCCAATAGAACAGCTTTGGGGGATCCTCAAGCGGAAGGTGGAGGTGTGCAAAGGTTCAAATATTCACCATCTTCGCGACTCGTCATGGAGGAGTGGAAGAGCATTCCAGTGGCTACTTGTGAAGCTCTGGTAAACGCCATGTCCGGAAGAGTAAAGGCAGTTCAGGATAATGACGTCACACAAAATATTGACAACTGACATAGTGTGTTAATATTAATAACTTTCCCTTAAGGGTGTAATCACTCTGGTTGGTGAGTGTTATATAATTGACCAGCAGAGTCGCCGTATCGCAGCTCATAAAACTTGACCATCGATGCTTCTTACTATTTGTTCATCACCTGCCTTCTGCTCATAATACGCGATTCAAAATGAGAAATATTTTATATGTAAGATAGGGGTAAGTTATACTTATAATATAAATGTTCAGTGAATTTATTGACGAATGCTTTGTTTTTAGAGCAATATGTCTTGAAATATACAAAATAATAGTATATTTTCATTTCACAAAATTCTTAGCCATGGACCATCTGGAAATGTCCTATGAACTATCAACTTATTTTTCTGATAGTTTTTAATATAGTAGTCGTTGATGGATAGAAATCTTAAGCAAATAATATGAGGTCTGGCGTGTCTCCGGAAAGACCAATGCACTTTATATATGTGAAGAAAGATTTGATGATCAAAAAGACAGATTCCCTAGAGGATCAATGGTCTCTCAAATCACGTTCTAAGATCGTTCGTTGACATTGATGCCGGTGACACGACCATCTGTGACAACACTTTGAATATCAGAGGTGATCTGGATTATTATGATTCTCTCTCTTCCGACTTGGATCACTTCGTGTAATGGTGAAAAGTGGGCTGTTTCTTGGTAAATTAAACTTTTCCTCTTTTAATACCAACGCTCGAATCTTGCTTTGTTTTACTGTTATTCGCCCCTCCCCCCTAATAGCGCAGTGCCTCTTGGACGCAAATGGCTACTATTTTGGGACCAAATCTACAGAGACACTATGTAGAGAATTGAGAAGCAGAATGTCTCTTTACATTGCACTTGCACTTCTGCATGTCAGTACAGAAAAGAAATCAGCAAACTAGGACGGAATTCCAAAGTTCGAGAGAAGAAACTATTAGTAGATTTTTTAGGCATCTCTATAGTGCAGAGGTAGGATTTTGCTGTTTGTCGGTTTTGTGAGGGATATTTACGTCGAGTGGATACAAGTGCTTCGAGTTAGTCAGAGCACTAAAATACTTTTAACAGACACAGGGATGCAACATGTATACAAAAAGTTCGCACGTGTTATTTTTTCAAAAACCACAAATTTAAGCTAAATTGAATGTAATTGCTTAAACAATTATTCTTAATTGGATTCGCCTTTTATTCCTCTATAATTTCTCTGTTCATATTTGACTTTTAATCGAAGTATCCTAGTGTTCACTTCAATTAAAAAATTAACTTAAAATCGGGAAGGCAAAAAGAAACTCAGCACAATAAAAATTGTTATTTAAATGTAGATTAGAAATAATGATACAACACAAGAACACAATGAACTAGTTAATATTTAGTAGCATAGCCCTGCTACAATTTGACAGCCTGCAATCTTTTCAGCATTCCTTGAATTAGTGTGTGGCAATACTCCGGAGAAAGGATATCCCAGTTCTCTTTCATTTTTTTCAAAGTTCTTCCAGATTTGAGATTTTATCAACACGTAGTTGTTGTTTGATGTAATGCCATACGTTTTCGATAGAATTGGGGTTTGAAGATGTGCAGGCCAATCCAAACACGGAATATAATGCTCTTCCAGAAACCTCTTGACATTGCCAGCCGTGTGAATGAAAGCATTATTCTGCATGAAGGTTGGATTATCGTCCAAATCTTGGCCAAAGTAGGGTAGAAATGCTCAGTCAACATATTAATGTATTTTGTCGAATGAATTCGACCTTGCAAGCGAACTATAGGCCTTGGACCATAGAGATTAATAACGCCCCACACCAAAACTGAACTTCCACCACCCTTGCAGCATTGAAACTGTGCACCTATGATGAAATTCTTTGTCTTTCCTTCGAAGGCGTACTGCCTACCATCACTGTCTAGCTTATTGAACTTGCTTTCGTTGCTAAAAATCACTTTCGACCAATATGAAAAGTCATGATCTTCATTGCATCTAATGACTTCAGACGACGCTTTCTGTTCCTTACAGAAATCATTGGCTTGCGTCTTGTAACACAGCCTCGCAAATTAACTTCTTTCAATCTGTTCTTAACTGTAGAAAGAGAGCACTTTTTAACAAAATTACATTGTTCTTGGATTTTGGGTATCGTTCTAAATCTCTTTCTCAGTCTGTGGGTCTTGATAGCATTGTAATCCCTGTAAGAAATAACTCTAAGACGATCAGATTAAGGAGTATCAGGAATACTGCCGGTGTTTTCGTGCTTTTGCACAGCCATTCGTACTGTTTTCTCGTCACATTTCAATCTGTGGCCGATTTCCCGATTGGATAAACCAGAAAAGTAGAGATTAATTTGCTTCTGATGAGGCATATGGACTAAATGTTACGTTGTATAACCTGGAACAACAACAATTACGCTTAGAGATGCTTTGTTGCCTGAAAGGTGGATGTCTTAAACTGGTTTTAAGTTCAGTTGCTGCTGCGGGTTTTTTTTGTCTTCTCGATTTGAAGTTATTTTTTTAAATTGACGTAGACACTAGGATACTTCAATTAAAAATCAAATATGAACAAGTAAAATTATAGAGAATTAAAAGGCGAATCAAATGAGATATAGACTGTTTAAACAGTTACATTTAATTTAGTTTGAATTTGCGGTTTGTGAAAAAATAACAAGTGCGTACTTTCTTTTTAGCGCCTCTGTATATATATATATATATATATTGTTAATGTGATCTTTAAAAGTCCTGACAATGTCTTTAGATATTCTTAACTATTGACTGAATCATTGCCATGACTGTGCAGCTATATTAAAAATATTTAATTTAATATTAATATAAAGTATGCTCTGCTATATTTATTATTGAGCATCTATAGATAAACCTCGTAAAATTCATTGTTTTTTTATCTTTAAATATTTTTAAATTAAAATTCTCTCTCTTTCTATTTCTGGTTCAGATCTTTATCGCTCCGGCGTTTACACTAAAAGCCTATTTTTTATGTAGAAAAATTATTAAAATGCACTTCAGTCATGAATATACGAGCAACAACATGAAGATTAACTAATCTGCATTTTCCTTTAAAAAAAAAGAGCATTAATTATTTATGCATTTTATGGTTTCTCATAAGATAATCGGTTTAATTTTAGCAGTCTTTTCGTGCATAATTGCGTAGACTTTAAGATGAAAACATTCTAGCATGCAGAAATATTTTTACACACGCACATATATATGTAAGTGATCTTGTTTCTTTATGTGCTAAATGTCTCTATCAAACTCCTAACTGAATATTTGGTCTACAAAGTTGAAAATTGATACACAGAGTATTTGGGCCTGTAGCTCACTTTCAATTTGGTTTTTAGCCGGAAATAATTGCTGGTAAGGGATCAAAATAGGAAACAAATCTGTTGACCTTCTCTGAAGTAGTCGATTAAACCTGTTTACATGCACAAATATACATTCATAGGTAAACAACGTTATTTTTAACGCGTGTTTGTTGTGATTCGTGAATAAAAGATGACAATGCTTAACGCATGCCAAACAATACTTTTGTTTTGAACTCAATTCTTATTTGTAAAAGGTAATCCAATATTATCTGTTGGTTTTGGGGGGAGGTGACAGTGATCTAGTGGTTAACGATACGATTTGACGATCTGGGTTTCTCAAGTTCGAATCCAGATTGTTCCACAAAAATCACTTCCACTTAGGATGTTCGTAACCTTCACGTGGTCCATCCCGTTGTTTTTCTAGAAAGAATTTTGAATATAAAAATACCAGGAAAACTAATGCCAACAATAGAATCTTCGGATGCATACGACATGATGCTTATGTGACTTTTTCCAAAACATAATTCTCTAAGGGTCTTGACTTGTAATGATGGTAGTTAGTCATCCGGCAGAATAGAAGGCGGAATATTACGGTAGATGAGACCAATTTACGAGGTATTTATTTATTATATATCTATTAGCATTCCGAAGAACCATAAACGACCCTCAGATGAACTCCAATCCTAACAGTTAACATTGTTGTGGAAAAGTACATGTTTTTTATTTTCCTTTTTTCCTGAATATCGCTCTTTTGTAATAAGTGTTGTCGGAATATGTACACCATTAGCTACGCGTTAAAGGATATATTTGAGCAGGTATCCGGACTTACTAAACTTTGGAATGCACATCCATCAGGTAGGCGCAGGATTATCATTGTCGGAAACAACAGACAATGATAAATAATATTATGCTTATATGTTTACGTGCTTTTAAATAGAAATAGGAACGCGTTGATTGCTTCACTGGGCATTTTTTAATTGAAGGCCATTCGTGATTTCCTGTTTTTCAGTAAAGACTTGTTCTGGCGGGTCAGAAACCAATTCACAGTCAGAGGCAACGTTTGTTTACAAAGAATCAGATTTCATATAAAAAAATCGAAATAAATCTGGGCGTATGTTGTTGTACCAAACAAAGCACGTATATCAAACAAGCTTTACATGTTATTTGAGCATTTGATTCCTATATATATATATATATATATATATATATATATATATATATATATATATATATATATATATTTATATATATACATAAATACATATATTTGATTCCTACTTTTCTTGCGTCAGTGAAACGTTTGTAACATTTTTGATGGTTTCAAATTGAAATAAAAGATATTTCGCATTCACTAAAATCAAGATTACAATATATACACATAAATATTATGTTATGTATACACATAAATAAATATATGGCACATATACTGAAGATGTTATTTGAATGGTGAATAAGAGTCATAGAAAAAAGGATTTCATACAACCTGGGCAATCCATTATAAGAATGAGTTGAATATTTTCCGGGATAATACTGCCATGTCGGAGGAGTAGTGATTCAGGGAAAAATCAGTAACCCGATATATCAAGAAAGTTTGGTTGTCCCATACTGTTATTTCGAAGGACATACGAAATGGTCGTCCTCGTCGGCGATATAAAGATTCTATGACTCGTATTCACCATTCAAATAAAATTTTCAATATATGTGCTGAAAAGCAAAATACTTGTTTATTCATAGCTGAATATTTTGTAATTGCATTTCATTTCCTCTGATGATGTGAGCCATTATTGAAAATTCATGGATTAATTTTTCTCTATTTATTCCTTGTTTCAAACAATAATTTCTTAAATATCTGTGTATATATTTTGATTTACAGAATTCAATTTTAATCATTAAACTTATATATATATATATATATATATATATATATATATATGAGCAAACAGTTAATAAAATATGTTAAAAAAACACTTTGAAATGAGTTAAAAACATATTTAATCTGAAAAGGAAACACTAGATAAATGGATAGTCCTTAATCCGCGGAGTTTCGAAGAAATACTCTCCTTCTCATCAGAGGATAGGAATTAGCAAAATGCGGGATCGGATTTTGCATGCAGAAGTATTTGATGAAACAACAAGTAAGTCAAAGATCTTACTTGAAAACAAAATAAGTTATATATATAAACTGGATTTTTATCTTCCACCAGACTATCCATTCATGTGTAATCACCTTTTTCTTTACCATATTCCCTCTGCTTAACTTATTTTGTTTTCAAGTAAGAAAAATAAAAATCTTAACAGCAAACTTTTTAGCCGAAACCCAATTAAAAATCTCGAGTCTCTAGACCGAAAATTGACAGAGTTATTTGGTAGGGAAGTGTACACAGACAGACAGACAGACACGCACACACACACACACACACACACACACACACACACATTTTGACTTTTATAGATATACTAACATGGGTGCCCGGCGTTGCCCGGGTGTTTGGAGGTGTATGTTGAGCCAAAAAAAAAAAAAAAAAAAAAAAAGAAAACGGTCGATTTTTTAAAAAAACTTTTACACCTATTATGACCCCTTAACATTTATTGTTTTGGGCTCATATATAGCTATTAAGTTAGATCCATGTCCAAGAAACCTATATCTAAAATTTCAAGTGTTTAGATCCAAAATTGTCGGAGGAGTTTAGTAGAGTTCTCAAAGGTCAAATCCTTGAACTTTGACCCTTTAGCAGCCAAATTTCTGGCCGAAAACAGATCACATATATTTTCTCAAATATCAGTACCCTGTATATCAAATTTCGAGTTTGTAGACTAAAAATTGAAAGAGTTATTGCGTAGGGAAATGTACACAGACAGACATACAGACAGACACACAGACACGTTCACTTTTATAGATATACTAGCATTTCAGCCTGGCGTTGCCCGGCTGTTTGGATGTGTATGTTGAACAACAAAAAAATGTAGTAGTAGGAAGGCAGGGTCTAACCCGTACCACGAAGGAGGAAAAGAACGGGGAAAAACCTGACGTCTTTGCGGTTACGACCACCGCCAAACCTTAAGTGACTTATGTTAACATTTTTGCTAGACAATCGAAAGGAGAGGATAACTTTGAAAAATATCGGCGAAAAAAGCGACCCCCTTGTATAAAAGCACCTAGATGAAGGTGAAGATATTAATGTTTTTAGACAATTTTTCGATATTTGTATGAAAACGATACTGATCTTGGTAAAATCAGTCGACTCTGTCGAAGGTTTTAGGCAGACATGCAAACATACATACATACATACATACATACATACATGCATGCATACATTTATATATTGGTAAATAAAAATTTTCGACCCAAACCGATTAAAAAGTTTGCCTTATCTCTGACTACACTTTATGTAAAATTTCAAATGTTTAGACCAGAAATTGTCTGAGTAATTTGGTAGAGACTGCAGATGTAAATTTTATTTTTAAATCAGACCCTTATTATGACCACTTAAAATTTATTGTTTTGGGCTCAAATCAAGTTATTAAGTAAGATCCATGTCCAAGGAACCTATATCTAAAATTTCAAGTGTTTAGACTCAAAAATGTCAGAGGAGTTTGGTAGAGTTCTCAAAAGTCAAATCGTTGAATTTTGACGCTTTAACAGCCAAATTTCTGGCCGAAAACCGATCACAAAGATTTTCCCAAATGTCAGTACACTGTATATCAAATTTCGAGTTTGTAGACAAAGTTATGCGTAGGAAAATGTACACACACGGACACACAGACACACGGATACACAGTCATATTCACTTTTATAGATATACTAGCATGGGTGCCCGATGTTGCCCGGGTGTTTGTAGGTGTATGCTGAGCCAAAAAAAAAAACGTTAATTTTTTTAAAACTTTGACACCTATTATGACCCCTTAAAATGATTGTTTTGGGCTCACATCGAGTTCTTAAGTTAGATCCATGTCCAAGAAACCTATATCTAAAATTTCAAGTGTTTAGACCCAAAATTGTCGGAGGAGTTTGGTAGAATGCTTAAAGGTCAAATCGTTGAACTTTGACCCTTTAACAACCACATTTCTGTTCGAAACCCATCACGTAGATTTCCCCAAATGTCAGTACCCTTTATTTCGAGTATGTAGACTAAAAATTGGCAGAGTTATTGCGTAAGTAAATGTACACAGACAGACAGACACACACACACACAGACACGTTCACTTTTATAGATATACTAGCATTTCAGCCCGGCGTTGCCCGACTGTTTGGGTGTGTATCTTGAGCAAAAAAAAAAAAAAGTGCCAGTAGGAAGGCAGGGTCGAATCCGTACTGTGAAGGAGGAAAAGAACGAGGAAAAACCTGACGTCTTTGCGGTTACGCCCACTTCCAAACCTGGATTGACATGTTAACATTTTGACTAGTCAATCGAAAGGAGAGGATAACTTTGTAAAATATCGGCAAAAAACCTGCCCCCCTCTGTTGAAAAGCGCCTAGATGAAGGTGAAGATATTAATGTTTTTAGCCAATTTTCTGATATTTGTATGAAAGATCGAACTTAAAAACGATACTGATCTTGGTAAAATCTGTCGCCTCTGTCGAAAGTTTTAGGTAGACATGCAAACATACATACATACATACATACATTTATATATTGATTACTAAAACTTTTCGACCCAAACAGATTAAAAAGTTTGCCTTATCTCTGATTAGCCTTTATGTAAAATTTCAAATCTTTAGACCAGAAATTGTCTGAGTAATTTGGTAGAGACCGCAGATGTGAAAATTGACAGCGTTATGGGGTAGAGAAATGTACACAGACAGACACACAGACACGCTCACTTTTATAGATATACTAGCATTTCGGCGCGGAGTTTCCCGGGTGTTTTGAGGTGTATGCTCAGCAAACGAAAAAAAAAGAAAAAAAAGGTCAATTTTTTTTAGTTTTGCTCCCTGTTATGACCCCTTAACATTAATTATTTTGGGCGCATATATAACTATTAATATAGATCCATGTCCAAGGAACCTATACATAAAATTTCAAGTGTTTAGACCCAAACTTATCGGAGGAGTTCGGTAGAGTTCTCAACGGTCAAAATCGTTGAACTTTGATCTCTTAACAGCAAAATTTCTGGCCGAAAACCGATCACATAGATTGTCCCAAATCTCAGTACCCTGTATATCAAATTTCGAGTCTGTAGACTTACAATTGACAGAGTTATTGCGTAGGGAAGTGTACACACACAGACACAATGACACACACAGACACACAGACACACAGACACGTTCACTTTTATTGATATATAGACCAGCATTTCAGTCCGGCGTTTCCGGGGTGTTTGGAGATGTATGCTGAGCAAAAAAAAAAAAAAAACACAAAAAAAGGTCAATTTTTTAAACTTTGATCCCTATTATGACCCCTTAATATGTATTGTTTTGGGCTCCCATCGGGTTATTAAGTTAGATCCATGTCCAAGGAACCTATATCTAAAATTTCAAGTCTGTAGACCCAACGGAGGAGTTTGGTAGAGGTCTCAAAAAATCTGTAAAATCGATGAACTTTGACCCTTTAACAGCCAAATCTCTGACCGAAAACCGATCACATCGATTTTCTCTAATCTCAGCACACTGTATATCAAAATTCTAGTCTGTAAACTAAAAATTGACAGAGATATTGCGTAGGGAAATGTACAAAGACACACAGACAGATAGACAGACATACACACAGACACATTCACCTTTTAGATATACTAGCATGGGTGCCCGGCGTTGCCTGGGTGTTTTGAGGTGTATGCTGAGTAAAAACAAAAAAAGGTCAATTTTTTTTAAATTTGACCCCTATTATGACCCCTTAACATTTATTGTTTTGGGCTCAAACTAAATTATTAAGTTAGATCCGTGCCCAAGGAACCTATATCTAAAATTTTAAGTGTTTTAGATTCAAAATTGTCGGAGGAGTTTGGTAGAGTTCTCAAAGGTTAAATCGTTGAACTTTAATCCTTTAACAGCCAAAACCGATCACATAGATTTTTCCAAATCTAAGTACCCTGTATATCAAATTTCGAGTATGTAGACTTAAAATTGCGTAATGAAATGTACACAGACACAGAGACAGAGAGACACACAGACACGTTCACTTATATATATATATATATATATATATATATATATATATATATATATATATATAGATTGATAGATAGATAGATAGATAGGATGCAATATATAGTAATGATTTAAAAAGTATTTAAAAATAGATTCATGCGCCACCACCGAGAATCGAAACTATTACGTTCAGCCCACGATTTATTTTGGTCTCTGCCGTCAATGACTGGGCTATTAAAACATGTTTATTGGAAGGCTAAAAATTAAAACATGAACCAATAGCTACTACCTTCTGCATTCGTAATGCCGGCGTTCGACCTTCACCTGGCAAATTTCTTTTTTTTAATGTTCACACTTTTGCACCGATTCTTCCGGGCTAAAACTCAAATATAAAGTTTTGCATGGATTCAAATACCTTATATATAAAGTTTCATGTCTGTAGACCAAACACTCTAGGAGTAGTTTACAGGCAAAATTTGTTAAACAAATATATATACGTATACGTTAATATATATGAAAACAATTTTGCGTTTACCATAAACTTTTTACGCAAATATTATGCAAGTATGAATCATGTAGAACATCTGCTTTAATATAATTACACGTAATAGTAAACTAAAGGTGATTATCCCATAAGAAAACTGAAGCAACTAATAGGGAATTAATTAAAATGAATGTTTAAAAGAATATGCAAATTAGCTAGATTTTCTTTTTGGTGAATGCAATTCCACACCCCATATATAACAAAATTGTATTTTCCTTTTAAATAAATAGAAAAGTTTTTTTAATACGAATATCAATACACACAAAGGAAAAACGAATTTATAGATAGATAGATAGATAGATGAATAAATCTCGCCTACATTGTCTGTACGTTGCAGGTGTTTGCGCGAAACACGAGACTCCAAACTAGACTCTTAAACCAGAACCGGAGAAGAAGAATGTCTTAATCTTGCACAAATATATGTTGTGCTAAAGAATTTTATAATCATGTAAATTTATAATTTTTTAAAAATTTATTTCTTTTAAACAATTGTCTTATCGTTATTTGTTGTTATTTAATAACTCTTGCCTATATCGCCTTTATGTATTAAGTGTCTGCGCGAAACCGGACATCATAAACCGGACTTTTAAACCGGAACCGGAAAGACAGTTTAAACACCAAAGGAAGCAAGACAATTTTAGTCTTATAATTATATAGTTAGATATTCTAGGCAACACAATGTGCAAAATCTATGCTAACGATCGAATGTTTCGCATGTTAAATTATTTATGTCCAAAAAGTCACTGAAGGATTTTAAACTTAAATAAATTCAAGATTCTTTGATGATATATTCCTGTAATTTTAATACAATCTGACTAATAAATTGAGAAATTTAAAACCATGCAAAATTCAAATAATCTTTATTTATGAAAAATAATGTTTTCTTAAATGTTGCTCATTTTCACCTTCGCTGACTAGGCCCGACTTTTTCTTGTGAAGATATCTTAAAGAAAGAGCCTATGTTAACAAACCCCACCCTTGCAAGAATTGAAAGAAAATATCAAGGACGAAATAAGGGAGCTAAATCGCAATCCTGAGATTCTACAATCTGTCATGAATGTTTTGGAAAGAGCAACAATTTTGCGAACTGAAAGTGGGCAACATTTAAAACACATAATTTTTCATAAATAAATATTTTTTGAATTTTGCAGTTTTTTAAAAATTTTCCCAATGTCTTAGTCAGATTGTGTTAAAATTACAGAAATATATCATCAAAAATAAAGATTCTATCTTAGTTCAAAACCCTTTAGTGACTTTTTGGATCCCTCGTATATTTAATTCAGTTTGCTTGCATTTAATTATTTTACTTAATACTTAAACACAATTATTCAACACGAGTCATCATTTTATTCATATGTGGGTGGAAATTGTAGCTTCATACTATACTAAATTATATAAATATGTAATTGATTCTATTAAATTTGAACTCTACATCGTCGTTTCAATAATCTGAAAAAGTATGAGTCCAAACCAGTTTTTGAGGTTTTTTGAGAAATATTTATTCTGTTTTGATCATTCAGTCTCTACGACGAAAAATTCAATTCTGGAGGTGAAAGGTTCAGTTCTCAGTGAGGGGGGAATACTTAGAATTCAATTGCGAATTACTTTAGACTTCCACTTGACCACGGTTGATAGAACGAAAGCATGCTACTCCCATGGATAAAATAAACGGTTCCGCTCGAAAGTGGGCGCAGATTCCATAGTTCAACCGAAAGATTCTCAAGTTCGTCGATACATATCTGAAGAAAGTTAGAGGTTACATTAGCCGAAATGCTGTGTCTAAATGTTCTATCGTCCATGTGTCTATCGTTTTCTGAGGAGTTGGTTATCTTTCCCAGGAAGTTTCTCAATCAAGTAACGCTTCTTCAACAAACGATAATGTCATAGACTGCTTTCCGACAAATTACAACAATGTAATATGTGAATAAGGTTAACTCTTTATTATCTTTATACATATAGTATATATATAAATAATGATGTATACATCTATATAATTATCAAACTTGTTACGTTATATGCACCTTCCCTTCAATGATCGGACGACTAAATCTTGTAAAAACGAGATTACAGATATATATATATATATATATATATATATATATATGCCTTCTTGATTGCTTGAATCTTCGACGATCAAAAGATTATATATTTAAAAAAAAGAATTACAAGCATATATATATATATATATATATATATATATATATATATATATATATATATATATATATATGCGTATAGGCGTTGCTTAGAGGCTAAGGAATAAGGGTGAAGCGTTGTATTTTTTTTTTGCATAGGAGTCACTACTTATCAAGTTCCGGAGGCCACTCAAGGATAAGGGTTACAGGGTGTACAGTAATCAATGGGATTATAGTATAGTAATCGTAAGTAGTTGAAATTTTGTAAATTGGATTACTTTGGGGGTGGGACGGTGCATCAAGAACTTGTTTACGTTGGATTTAAAGACAATCAAATTGTAGTCAGCTGGAAAGCAGGCAAACGGAACAGAGTTCCACAAAAGTTCAGTAGTAAGAAAACACCTTTGTTCATGAGTTTACGTTTAAGTTTTGGGACAGATAAAGAGTGGGGGAAATTATTGATAGTGGTTTTAACTCGACACGTGTTCCTCTTGAAAGGTTGGCGAGGGGGGACCATGGATTGAAGCTCAGCTGATCACTTGCCATGAGAATACCGATAAAGCAGAGACAGGTTCGCAACGCCTTTTTTGTGGGAAAGAGGTTGTAGGGAAGAGAAAAGGGCATTCCATACTAAGCTAGGAAGTCTATTTTGAACTCTGTCAAGGCAGGATAAGCTGATTCTAGCAGTGAGATATTTACTGGATCAGTAGAAGAATCCTACCATTTTTCCAGCGACATTGGCAAGGATTTGACGTATGTGTTCCATTTCAGATCAGGAGTAAAGTTCAAGCCCACAAGCTTATCAAAACATGGGGCCTCCCCAAGGAGAGAGCCATTCATTTCAATTGATGTCAGATGGTAAGCAGAGCATTGGTGATATAATGATAGGAGCTTAGTTTTAGATGCATTAAAAGTAACCAGCCACCGCTTTCCCCATTGTACCACGTGCTCAAGATCGGAGGAGAGACTCAGAGAGAACTTGGTCATTTACGGCCTTTTATGTGCTGTCATAGATGGTCGTCAGCATAAATGTCAACGAACGATCATAGGATGTTATTTGGAAGGTCATTGATGTAGATCAAGAAGAGAGTTTGGCCCGGGATAGACTCTGATTTCTGCTCACCACCCACTACTCTTATGAACCTATCAGACAAAAAATAAGTTAATAATTGAGAAAACATTTCCAGCTATACCGTAGCTGGATATCTTATAAAGTAGACCTTTACGCCATACCCTATCAAAGGCCTTTGATTTGTCAAGAGCAATTTCCCTAGAAAGGAAGCCTCCGTTAAAAGATTCACTAATTCTATGATATATAACCGTTAGCACATCTGCTGTAGATCTAGCAGAACGGAAACCATATTGCATGTCACTAAGAAGATTATTTTTGCTGAGGTGGTTGACTACTTCTATATCTAACACAGATTCCAGCAACTTACTCATTGCACACATGAGACTAATTGGTCTGTGCTGAAAGGAAGATAACCGATCACCTGAATTCTTAGATGCAAGGAAAACTGATGAGGTTTTCCATGGTGCTGGGAAGAAATTCTCCTTAAAAAAAACGCTTGGCCAGCTTTGTAAGTATGGGAGTTAGTTTTGGTTGGAGCTTTTTCAGCACTATAATTGCATGCCGTTAGGGCCTGTTGCTTTACTGGAATCAAGGTTTTTGTTTAGCTTGGCAACATCACGCACAGATATTTGTATGTCGTATAATTTTTTCTGATACAGGGGGAAATAAGGGGTGGGGTTGACGGCCTTGGTCGCATAGGGTAACATTAGCTGCAAAATTCTTGGCAAAACGTCTGGCTTTTTCTGATGCTGACGAGATTACCTCAGGTCCATTGACAATGTTTGGGATAGAGCACACGCTTCTGTTCAGGACCCCGTCTGCTATTTGCCAAAACTGGTGGGAACCAAGTCGCTGATCAGCTACTTTGGACTTATTGGACTGATCATACAACTCTCTCACGTTCTTTATTACTCTTTTACAGTGGTTGCTGCCAGTCCTTAAAGCGGCTTTGGTCTCAGTACATTAATTACGTTGGAAGCAAAGGAAAAGTGATTTTTGTGCACAATGCCAGCAGCACATTTTCTAGAGAACGACGTCTGGCTATTAGGTTTTTGTTGAAATATTTTGGAGGGTATGCAGCGGTCTATACCTTCAATGAACAATTCCGTACAAGTCTTATATTATAGAGGACACATTAATTTTAAACATGAAACACAAAGGTAGATCAGCTATAAATCTACGAAACCTATCCCAGTCAGCCAGAGAATATCGGTATACAAAACGACGGAGAGATACGTCTGAGGACGTATTACATTTTGTTTTTATCTTAACTAATACAACCGAATGGTCTGAAGATTCAAGTTGTGATAGAACAGAAGATGAAAATAGCTCAAGACAAGTTGTGAGGAAAAGGTCTAGGAGACTTGCATACTGACTGTCAGTATTTGGCACACGGATGGGTCCTTGAACAATCTGAGTGATGTCATAAGCAATAGAGAAATCGTGACAGAACCTCCCCTCATCCTCTATCTTGTTTGGGTGAGTTAACCTTTCAACATTGTGAAGATTGAAGTCTCCAAAGACATGAATGTTGGTCGAAGGAGGAGCAGACAGAATGTGGTCAATTTTCTCAGATTTGCTTTTACTGATAGTAATTTCGCTGTTGTCGGGACGATAGAGGGCAAATATAAATGTTGTGGTGTTAGCAAGTGCGACACGGAAGCACATATACGGTAAATTAGGGTCCTCTCTGGATATATCTCTCCCGGATGAAAAGCCATATTTAATGTAGGCACATATTCCATGCACAAGGCGATCTTGGGGTCAGATTTAGATATTAAATTAGAGTATCCTTTAATTACAAAGTCATATAGGAAAATAGTCGGTCCAGTGCCGGTTTCGCTGTGGAATAATAGGTATGGTTTCGTCACCTGTAATTGGGATTCAACCTCTGGAAGGTTGGAACGTAGATCCCTGATGTTGAAGAAAGAGACATAGTAGTGGGGGTCTACGTTGCAAATTAGAGTTCTGGGTTTAGTCGTGTATTTTTCTGGAGAATTTTCATGGTGGATTTTTGGGATTTGTGGAACAGGTCCACAGACTTTGTTAGAGCAGGTCAGACAGGGAAAGTAAGAGAGAAAACGAAACAAAGAAACATTTTTTGTAGCACATGAAAAGGTAAAGCCGTAACAATTTCCCACTAATATGGCATCGAGAAGCCCACCAGAGACTACTGCATGATCCAGAATCCATTCACCAAATGGCAATACAGCAGCCTCAGTACCTTGTATCTGCTGATGCCGATGCAGCGATAAGATTTTAACTCGTCGTAGTCATCGTCATTGTCGTAGCATCTATGACAATGAAAGGATAAATAGATAGGTATATATATATATATATATATATATATATATATATATATATATATACAGTAGCGTCCAAAAATTAAGGAACGATCGATCATTTTTTTTTAATGGCTCCTAACTTTATCTATGAAAAAGAAAACAAAAATTTGGTTTATTTTCCAATGTTTAATAATGGAAGTTAAAGAATTTTTTTTTTTTAATTTTTGATTTTAATACATATTAGTTTTTTTTTACTTTAATTTTGTAATTTAATTAAATTTATTTATATGTAAAAAAAAACTAATATGGATTAAAATCAAAAATTAAAAAACAATTTTTTTTTCTTTAACTACCATTATTAAACATTGGAAAATTAACCAAAATTTTTTTTCTTTTTCATAGATAAAGTTAGGAGCCATTAAAAAAAAAAATGATCGATCGTTCCTTAACTTTTGGACTCTACTGTATATATATATATATATATATATATATATATATATATATATATATATATATATATATATATATATATGTGTGTGTGTGTGTGTGTGTGTGTGTGTGTAGATAGATAGATAGATAGATAGATAGGGAGAAAGATGGAGGGAGAGAGAATGATTAGTAGTTATACGATCTTAACTAATCATCGCCAATAAAGTAGATAGATAGATAGATAGATAGATAGATAGATAAATGAAGAGAGTGTCTAAAATACAGACAGATAGATAAATAGATAGATAAATAGATAAGTAGGTAGGTAGACAGATAAAGAGAAAGAAAGAAAGAGAGAGAGAGAGAGAAAGAGAGAGAGAAACCAAGAGATATATAAGTGGACAGATATATAGAGAAGAATATTTGTAATGATACCCGATAAATTAGTTATCGCCAAAGAGGTAGATGAATAGATATAAAGGGAGACATATTAAGATAGAAAGGGAGAAAACTAGAAAGATTCATAATGATACGATCTTAATTATTCATCACCAAAGAGATAGATAGATAATAGATAGATAGATAGATAGATGGATGGAGATAGCTGCAGAGATAGATAGCGAATCAGACTCATTTTTAATTTCGTTTTATATTATAAAATTTAACTGGCCTGGCAAACTCAATTTATTCTATTCAAAAAGCCTAAGCTGAGCTCAATTATTGACACAACGTATCATATTTTTCTATTATATACGAAACCTGCATTAACTTTACCTCATTTGATTCGCCTTTTATTCCTTTGCTATTTTATCTGTTCATATTTGACTTTTAAGTATCCTAGTGTTCACGTAAATTTAAATTCTAGTGTTCACGTCAATTTAAATCCTAGTGTTCACGTCAATTTAAATCCTAGTGTTCACGCCAATTTAAATCCTAGTATTCACGTCAATTTAAATCCTAGTGTTCACGCCAATTAAAATCCTAGTATTCAAGTCAATTTAAATCTTAGTGTTCAAGTCAATTTAAATCCTAGTGTTCAAGTCAATTTAAATCCTAGTGTTCACCTCAATTTAAATCCTAGTGTTCACCTCAATTTAAATACTAGTGTTCAAGTCAATTTAAATCCTAGTGTTCACGTCAATTTAAATCCTAGTGTTCAAGTCAATTTAAATCCTTGTGTTCAAGTCAATTAAAATCTTAGTGTTCAAGTCAATTAAAATCCCAGTGTTCAAGACAATTTAAACCCTAGTGTTCAAGTCAATTTAAATCCTAGTGTTCAAGTCAATTTAAAAAATAACTTCAAATCTCAGAAGGTAAAAAGAAACTCCGCAGCGACAAATGAGTTTAACCTAGCTTTTAGGCAACAAAGCGTCTCTGATCGTAATTGTTTTTGTTCCAGGTTATACAACGTAACATTTTTTCATATGCCTCGACTTTCTCTCAGCGATCGTCAGGAGCTCATTAATCTCCACGTTTACGGCTTATCCAATAGGCCATGCAGAAGTTAAGCATAAAATAATTCAGCATTATAGTTAAATAAAACCTATCAAAATACATAATTAATTAAAGTTTCTTTATCAAAAAAATATGCAAATTAGCTAACCTTCCTGAGTCTATTAAGGAACTTGTTTTAATAAGTTTTAAACATGAAAGAAGACATTTAATACCAACGACAAGCAAGGACAATCAACGGCATGTATCGTAGATTTGTGTACCTGTCCTTTTGGCGCAGTCCAATGGGAATCATTTAATGGAGAGTGACAAGTCTACTAGCGGAGCTAAACTCAGATTCAAGTTTTTCTTTTAACCAGTGTTGATGAATTATCTATTAAAATACTAATTTGTTTTTATTCCCCAAAAGGCTTAGAATGTGAATACATGAATAAATATCATTACTCCCTGGAACATTTACGAGTATTCCAAGTCAAATATTGACTTGCCAACGAATGCGCTGAAACAAAGCGAAGACATTTAGACGCGTGTTATACACTGAGATAAAATTACGCCTTTTAAAAAAGAAGGGAAAGAAAAAACAAATCACAACAAATGAGTACATGTGCGCACAACACATGTTTAAAGACATTAAAAAAAAGTTATATTAACTTCTGGAGCATGAAACACTTCCCTCAAGAGGGTCGTAAGTGTCCTAATGTACGGTTCAGTGCTTAGAAGCATTCGTAAGGGAATCAAACGATTTGATGCACCACACAGCCAATCACACACTCAAACTGCATAAGCTTATTTATTTAGGAACGTCTTTTGCTTTCGTTTCTATATATACTAGTAGGCCAGCCAGTGTTGCCCGGTCGTAAAATTCGCTTAAATATGATACTTTAATTATTTGGATTCATCGAACTGCTGTCCTCATCATGAGTGTGATTTTTCACAATGTTTTGGTCGATTCA